>NC_083615.1:32244270-32464270 GCF_963584025.1 Labrus mixtus
GCCACGCTCGTTTTGTCATGTGTGGTTAATGTTTCAAAGTGTTAGTTGTTATATTTTGGCCACAAAAGTAATTCACCACATTTCACTTTCATTTACTGTTTGTTTAAGAGTGTTTAAGTGTGATAAAAACATGTGATGCAGATCTTGTCAAATCAATGCGTAATCGTGTTATAATTGTGATTTCAATATCAATCTAAATGATTGTGATTATGACTTTTGCCTTAACTCGAGCGGCCCTAACACACACTGAACGCAACGTGTATCTATGTTTCAGTTAGTATCAGACAGTGAACATGATCTGTGTGTTAAAGAATATTAAACTGTAGAAAACCCAAACAAACCCAAAGTGATGAAAAACCAAATAGTTCCTGTCATTACATCATTGATTACTCAGCATAAACATTTGAGTCATGATAAACAAAATATGAGATATCACAGAGAGTAATGACCCCCTTTGAACTGTGTTATTAATACTGCTGTGAGGGGACGGGCCGTGGGGTCTACCTTTAAAATCCCCCAAAATCAAATACCTTACACGTTGGGGTAGTGTTGGGCGATATAACAATCTTAGATCGTGAAGGATTTTTACTTGCTGATGATCTGCCAAAGCTGAGAGATCGTAGAACCGGGCTTATGTGTTTATTCTATCATGCTGCAGTTTATGCTCCGACACAGACGGTGCTAAAGATGTTCTGGGTGAGACCTCCAGACCTCCTACAAAGATGTTTTTCAAATAGATTAAACTTGTCAGCTCATTTAAAAACATTATATAGGGAAATAAGTTTGGTTGAACTGGTCAGTAACAAATTAGTCTTAATCTTAAGATCAGTATGAAAAAAATCGTGATAAAATCGTGATCGTGATTTTGGCAAAAAAAAAATCGTGATATGATATTTTTCCCATATCGCCCACCTCTACGTTAAGGTGTTACCTGCTAAAAACCAAAGTAGCATCCTGTGATGTTGAAAAATAAGGCCAATGCAGAAGTGCAAAATAGCTGCAGTTCCTCGAGTGCCCACTTGAGGCTGGAAGCAAATGCCTCTGAATACCTACTAACACTCATATTAAAATGTCCTTTTGACAGCAGAAATAAAAATGTTTACAACCTAGTTAAAAAGAGTAGTAAGTAATCAATAGCTCATGTTTTTACTGAGACACACTGTATGGGGGTTGGGTTAACTATTTTATAACTTCGTCATTTTGATAACATATAGGGAAAGACATGCATAATTAGGGGAATGGCTTATCTGACTGACAGCTAGGCGCATTGTAGCTGTTTGCCAGGAGGCTTTAGTTCGCCTCCCATTAACCTCTTTGTCCATTAATTGGTTGATCAAAAGTTAGTTAGAAATAGGATTTCGACTTTGGCGACAGCCATCATATAGCTTCAAAACGGCTTTTCAAAAACCAATTGGTGACGTCACTGAGAGTACGTCCATGTTATATACAGTTTATGGTAAAATCACCATCGTTTTGTTTTCTCAGGACACATGCAGTAACATCAGCACACATAAAAAATGTTGAGGATGAAATTAAATCGAAGAAGTTAACTATACTGCCTTTGTCAAATTGCTTGCAGCAGACTGCAGGCGTGTCAGCATGGAAAGACTCAGGTCTAAGAGACATCCTCAGGTTGGCATGTTGGGACCAGTTATATGCCTTACATCGCAGAGAACAATAGTCTCCTGCGTATGACTGATATAAATCAGAAAGCAACTGAACTGGAACTCCTGCAAAGTGCAATATGTTGTTGCTAAATGTCTCTTACCTCCATGTCATGGTTTCAGACCACACTGGTGTAGCAGTGCAGCACAAATATAATAAATCTAAAAGCCGCACGATCGTGCCTCACATTGTTAACATGCACTTTAAACAGTTTGGAAATGCTAAATATGCAATTAACTACACATGGAAATTCAGTAATCCTTTGACAATCCTTATTTTCAAGTTCAATCCATTCTCAATCCATTACCCAATATCCGATATATTCCAACCTCACTTAGTCCTTCCCCTTTGTAACAACGCTTCATGAATACATTGGTAAATAGTAAATGGACTTGGGCTTGTAGCACTTTTCTAGTCTTCTGACTACTCAAAGTGCTTTTACACCACAGGTCACACCTAGACATTCACACACTGATGGTAGAGGCTGCTATTTAAAGTGACCATCAGAATCTAGTCACATTCATACGCTGTGGGAAGCCGAGGATACAGCCAGAATTTCCATGTTAAGTGTCTATCTGCTGAAAATAAAAAATCCAAATACTGTAAATGTTGTTGCTAAATGTCAAGGGAATGACATGCATCAAAGTAGTGAAATAAAATGCTTTTTTACAGTTCTGTGTATTGACTGCAGATGGACCACAGTATACATTAAAAACACATAGCACACAAAAGAGCACATTTGCATTTGCTTAGTGGAAAAAAAGAAAAGCTTCACATTCTTGACTCTTCTGAGCAGTCCATACTGTATTTTACCACCACAAAGCATTCCTGAGTGACTGGAGGAACACTTCACACACCAGAGGACATTTGTGTCAGGAAGAGGAGACACGTTCTCTGATTTCCGAGGACAAAGTTGAAGAAGAACGGCTTCACACGTGGGACTGAAAAACTCGTCTCTCATTTGACGAGGTATAAAATCAATCAGGGTGATTTGTGTCAGATTAGCCTTTAGGTGCTTCAGCAGTTTAACACAAGGTGCCTGTGTGTTTCACTGGGATGGATGGATATCTTCTCTTGGTACAGTATCACAACAGGAACATCTGACACAAATACATAACAGATGTCCAACTGCGTTTGTAGTAAGCTGACTGTTTTCTTAAAATGTGAAATCGATCATTGGTATTTGGCTTGAATAAAACTGTGTCTGTGATTTTTCCTCCGGCTATAAAGCTTTGATCATAAGATTCTCAGAAATTATACATAACAGGAAAAGCCCATCCTAATTTAAGGCCCGGTCCCTTTCACTAGCCTGGTGTTACTGCAAGTTTTGACAAATTAAGACAGCTCTCACTTAGAGGCCCTCTTAAAGTTATTGCAGATAAAAAGTAAACAGAAGACGCAGTACAGCAGGTAGAAGCTGTCTTACAAAGTAAGATCAAGTGAGTGATTTGTAGTTACATTTTTGACGATATCTCAACTCTGTACACTGTTAAATATTATTTCTGGTATTATTATTTTTTTGGGGGCTTTTTGTGCCTTTAATGTAGAGATAGGACAGCGGATAGAGATGGAAATCAGAGAGAGAGAGTAGGGTATGACACGCGGGTAAGGAGCCACAGGTGGGATTCGAACCTGGGCCGCCCGCATGGAGGACCATAGCCTCCATACATATTTTTTTGTTTGTTTTTTTGTTTAACTTTTATTTAACAAGGAAAGAATGTAAAAGATAAGGTGTGAGATAATTGTTCTCTCATAATTAAGTCTTTTCTGATTGTAGTATAAACTGTATAAGTGCTTTTCAACGCCTTTATTACAGTTGAAGAGATCATCTTGAGAAACGGCTGTTATTAACAATAATGCATTGGGTGTGTTGGGCATGAGCATACAGTATGTTATGGTCAGACTAACCTTAGGCTCTGAGAAAGTTTATGACCATTACACAAACACAGAGCTGGCATACGTACAAATGAGCATGTGTGTGTGAAACAGTAAAACTACCCATTCACTGTGCCTCCCCATCTTTTTCACCATACAGTATTTATTAATCCTCAATCGTCCTAACTCAGCTAAAAACGATAATATGGACACACAGACAAGTTACAATGACACCTGTCATCATCCTCAACGCTGAGATTTTGAGTTTTATGACTTTGGAATAACAAAACCTTACAAGTATTGCATGTTAAAGGTCCCATATTATGCTTTTTCTGGTTTTAGTGCCTCTCCGACTGACCAATCACGGCAGAGCCGACAGGCCAACCAGGCTTCAGAGCCTTAGAGAGAGAGTCAGAAGTGAGCCGGTGCATGGAGCGGCAGTACATGAAAACACACACTTTTTTCGAACTTTAGCTATTGTGAACATACTTTAGTAGGTACATATATTAAATATACGAACCCCAAATGGGCATAATATGGGCTCTTTAAAGATCAATAAATATCAAATTGAATTACACATGAATCATTACAGAATTACATTTTATGTTTCCAGCTCCACTAATTATTCACAAACACTCACGACGGCCTTCAGAGAGTCCGGCTCATACCCGAACCATCTTCACCAAATGCCTCAATCAACACAGACTGAGACTGAAGACTGAAGTTACAGGAGCGTTTCTCTGTATCTGAATACAGGGACACTTTAACATAACAGTAACAGACACTATCAACACTGTGCTTTCAGGGCATGTGAGGTGTATAATACTATGGAGAACATACATTTCAGTTATGCAATTACTATCGACAATGCTCGACTACATTCACATCCAACCATGACAACAATTACTAATGCAAAAATTATTTAGCATTTACTTTTCTTTTTTTCCTGGGAGACGTGTACTTCAGAGAGTGAGGGATCTACTGAGGTACACTTGAAATGGTGTGAACCTGTCTTTTTTTTTCTTGCATCTTGATGTTGATTGGTTGAGGGATAACGGCGTAATGAAATGGACAAGACTTTATGAGAAATGACACTCCTTTAACTTGACTCTTTGTACAAACTGAGGCAGCAACAAAGTCCAAAATAAAAGTGCATGATGGTAAATGGCATTTCAGAAAATGAGCTAAAACAACATATATATATACAGTATATACTGTATATAAACAACAACACAGGCAGCACCAATAACAGCAGGGAGGATTACTTCACACCCACAAACAAATAAACACAAAGGTGTTGATGTGCTTACCCAGAAGGCCTCCCAGCAGGTAGGCTGAAGTGGAAGGTTGAACCATACTCTTCAGTTTAAGTCCTCCGCTCCTCAATGCTTAAACCTCAGCACAGCGTGTGAGAACACACACACACATACACACACACACACACACACACACACACACACACACACACACACACACACACAGGGTACGGTCACACACGCTCTCGCTCAGTCCTACAACACTCTTGTTTTCAACTCTTCAGCGTGTGTGTTCAGCGGGACGCACATATGTCGACAGTCCTCAGGCTTTCATTTCATTGCGCTGCTGAGCATTTCTGAAACATGCTGGCGGACAGACTCTGGAGTTTTATGTCCCTCGTTCTTCTGTCGTCACCTGCTGCTGACAGTCTGAAAAATAAGAGACAAGCCATGAGGGTGGCAGACAACAAAACAGACAAACAAACAATGAAACACATAAAAGGATGAAGGATGCTTGTAAATACACTAACAACAGGGGAGGAGAGTGTGACAAGCCTGTAAAACTGCTGTTGTTTTTTTATTATGCTTTGTTGTATTTGTGAACAGTGCAGTTTGTTTTATGATTATGCAGATTTTTCTTTACATGCTAAGTTTATAAATTTTCTGGATATCTGTATAAATTATGGTTTGAAGATTTATTCTTTCTCAGAGAAAAAGTGTCTCCAGCAAAAACAAACAAAAAAGCCGTTAAAGAATCATTTTCTGGAGTGCTAGTTTGGTGAAGTGGTTAACACTCACCCCATGTGGTTAAAGCTCTCAACTTTGCGGCCCTGTGTTTGAATCCGACTCTTGGCCCTTTGCTGCATGTCATTTCCCCCTGTACCCTCTGTGTTTCAGACCCTATCATTTGTCATATACGGTGCAGGGGAAATCAAGTGAACTGTCACCTCACTGAGACCACCGGTCTTCTTTTCAACAACTGCAGCCATCTTTAACAAGTTATGTCAGGCCTGTAGCAGCCCCCTT
This sequence comes from Labrus mixtus, assembly GCF_963584025.1. Lineage (NCBI taxonomy): Eukaryota > Metazoa > Chordata > Actinopteri > Labriformes > Labridae > Labrus > Labrus mixtus. Next base: position 32,250,093 of record NC_083615.1, read on the forward strand.
TCTGGAGAACAGTTAGAAGGAAATGTTGTTTTTAACTTTTTCTTTAAATAGTGGAAAATCAATTCCTCTATTTTTTTCCATTTGAATCAAACAATCGTTGTTTTTTCTGTTGCAGCCACACCTCCTCCCCCATGTGTGAATACATGGAATGTTAGATCATGGAGCAGTTCAAGACAGCACTGTTTGTAATCATTTTTAACAAACACCCAACTCAGCTCGCAAGTAAGCAACCACTCTGCAACAGTCCCAAGGAAAAACTTATTTTGCAGAAATGTATAAAACTGAATCTGGCACATGAACACAGAATGAAGGTGGTTGGGATACGATGATTTCTAAAGACAGTGAATGGAAAAGTAAATGTCAGCCATCTCCGACAGTGATAAGACAGAGATACTCAGTCAGGGCTGCGCTGATTCATGTGGGCCTGGTCACCTTGTCTCTCCATTGGTGGAAATTTTCAGTTTAAAGTGAGACATCGCAGCCAGCCTACTTAATTCAAACAAGGCTACAGAGTTTACTGATGAACGAACTGTAACAGTGAATCTACCAGATTTATTTAACAGAAGTAATTAAATCATTAATACAATCTTTTAGAACTAAATATTCAGAGTAAATTGTTGATTTCTTAAGTAATTAGCCATGAAGTATAGGTGAAAATTTAATGTATAGGGGGGCAGTAGTGTTGTAGTCAAGACTACGCTAACCAAGACCAAGACATACCCGAGACCGAGACAAGACCAAGACATTTAGGGATCGAGTAAAAATGCTTTTGATTCCCAGTCGAGACCGAGACCTTCAAAAAGTGGTCTGGAGACCGGTCTTGAGACCAAGACCGATTTCGAGTACTCCAACACTAGTGGGCAGGTTTTTACAGAGGAGGAACTTCAACAGGTTGAGCAGGAGATCTTTCTCATCTTGATGGTTTACAGTACACGGTGAACAAGGTCAAGTTTAGCACCGTCGTCCTTTGGGTGTCTCATGCTAATATTTCGCCTCAAAGCTTTACTCTGGCAAAGTACATGGCTGCAGATTCTGTATTTTTTAATAGTTTGATTTAGGATTTAGGTAAAACAATTACCATTCTCGTAGGCATTTCAAATTGGTACAGTCAGAGTTTGATGTCTGATGATGAACTGATTAAATTTTTTGTTCCATTAACCAATTTTTAGTAAGTAAATGTCTGCTCAAAGACTAATCCATTCATCTTTTTCAGCAGTAAGACTGAATCATGAGTAATTGATAAATGTGATTATTAGTATGTTTGAGAACAAACAGTCTGCGTAATAAACAAACATTCTGACAGTTCATTTTCGGTCCAGGACAAGGATTTCAAGGGTCAGTATAGGGGAGGGTGATTACGTCAAGACCTAATTTGTTTTGATTAAACGGCTAAAAATAATAGACTGTAAACATAAAACGACAAAGAATGAGTGACGTCACCCATCTGTTTCTGCAGGGGGGCTTAGGAGCGGTCGCCATTCCTTGAAATGCTATCTCACCCTAGCTTTCAGCTGGAGCCCAGGCAGGTTTTAACTTTTAAGTTCGCTCAAATGTTTTTTATTAGCATTTAACTTTAAAGTCTATTTGAACAATCCTGGTGTGTGCTGGATTACTCTGATCTTGGAAGCTGTCTGCTCCTGCTCTAGTTGAAACCCAGATGAGGAGCCCGGCTGTGCACAGGGCACTCATCGATCCTCTGGTTTTTAAGCCTCTTGACAAACGGTTACATCGCGCCCACTTGTCAATTAGGTCAGCTGTGAATAACGCTTATCCTTCATAAAATCAAAACAGATGACTTATCAAAGAATTCAGTGTGTGTCGATCGAGACATGAGCTTATCAGACTTATTTCATTTTTCTGCACCAGGCTGTAAACATGTTAATTTCTGCTGTAAAAACTGCCTTTTTTTAATTGGTGTGTATGTGACTTTTGGTGCCTCAGCAGCCAGCCTCTAGTGGACACATGAGGAACTGCAGGATTTTGCACTTCTGCATGAGCTTCAATTTTTAACCCCAGCGGACGCCGCTTGCTTATAACCAAATATCACATTTCAATGTGGATTAAAAAAAACTGACACTGTCTCTGGGAACCTTTTACTCAGAATATAAAAATAAACCAAAAGATGGATGCTGCTTTTTACTACTTTTAACTTCAACAGTTTATAGATTTAGGACGGAGTAGAAGACCTTAAAAACGAAGGCTGTTTTTTCAAAACACAACATGACAAGGCTTATCCAGAGGGATGCAGAAAAATGAACATGTTATAAAACAAACATGATCAAAAAAACAAAGAGCAGATGGAAAGTTGAGCAACCAGCAGCTTGATGTATTCAAACCCCAAACTAAAAACTTTCTTCCACCAAAAACTAAACTGATTCTAGAAATAAAGGGTTGGGAAATGTAAAAGAAAAATTGCTTCCTTGACCCTGTTTTACAATTGCTTTCCATGAAATAATGTGCAGACTAAAATAAATGATTCTTCAGTTAATGGTCCTTGATGCCTTGTGTTAAAAACTTAAACCCTTTCAAATTAAAAGCATTTGTAGTTCCCAAATCCCTGTGCATCATGGGGCAGGCATGCTTCTCATTACTGCTGACATGTGGTTTGCCTCATCATAAAAATGGTCATTTATATTCACAGTAACACATTTTTTTAATGAGGATATCCGCAAGGAATTATGCTCTTAAAATACTTCACCCCATTGGTTTGAAATATTTAACTTTAAGAAAACTTTGAATCACTGAGGAGGAAAAAAACAAAGACACGATAAAGTAGCCCTAAAGTCCCCTTAAAGTATCTTTACCCCTACAGTTTGACTTCAATTGTAAATCAGTTGTTAGTACAGGAACTTTGGGAGTGATAAATGCTGTGAGCCTGTAACAGTGCACACTGTGGGCCTGAAGAAGACAAAAAACATACTGAAGATCTGTTTCCCTCAAAGATAGAGGAAAAGTTACTCAGGCCTGGTTTTGTAAAAGTGTAAATTCTCTGAGGTGTACAAGTGAGAGTTCACACCTTAAACCAGTATATAGTATCTGTTACAGAACTGTTAAAAAACATGTGTTTCCTCACATTTGAGACGGAGCAGCTTTTATATGACAAACAGTGCAGTGTCATGATGTGCAAAGTTTAACCAGAGCGGTCGGTTACCACCAAAGATGTGTGGCAGTCAGTTTATGGGAATTCAATCCATCATCATTTAAAATTCATTCTCTGGTGTCAAAAAATGTCTACATTGTTTTGACATCACCAAAAGTCAAGTCAAAGTTACATCCCTGTTGCTGTATTTCTTAAAATAAGAGCCAGCCTTTGATCAAATGTGATATAACTGTATAATGTATGTAATGTATTTCCTTTCCTCCTGTCAGTGTCACGAGCCCACACACATAAGACACAAGTCCTAAAAATCATATCGACTTTGAATCTCTCTCTCTGTGAAGCTCGCTGGTTTATAAAAAACTCTATCACAAAGCACCTCCTTCCGCTCTTTAAAATATTTTATTGTCAAGTTAACTCCAGCAAAGGTCAGAAATGATGATTGAAGATTTGTTGAAGTCGTTGCGCAGTGTTACAAGGAATCTCTCTCCCGATTTCTTTCAACCTGCACGAAACTGAATGACCGTTGGAGGTCATTCAGTTTCACACACGCTGTACGAATAAGTTCTGGTCTCTGATCTGCAGCTACAACTTTTTAAAGATCACCCCACATAACCTCTCAGCAAAATGGATGGTATTGAGAACAAAATGCGTATTAAATGTTGCTCTTTCATGCTCTGAGTCACTACGGTCATTCCTACATGAAGGAAGAAATTAAAGCTCTGTAAAGCTCTGTAAAGCCTCTGTGAGGCTTCAAAGAACAGTACACATGGTGGATATTTTTGGACTTTACTGACAGAGATATTTTGAGGACCAACAGTCAGGATGAGTACACAGAGACTTTAACACCATACATCTTTTCTTGTAAGGACTGGGGGCAGTAGTAGCTTGGTCTGTTGGGACTTGTCTTGGCACCCAAAGGGTTTAGGAAAATTGGGAATGTTTGCTGCCTTGACACTGCCATGTTGTCCTAGAACAAGGCACTGAAACCCAAAGTGTTCGGGGTGCTAGTCTGCGTGTATTTCAGGACTATACCCTGGCCAACAGCTAAATCCTGATTGTTATTGTACAGGAAGAGGTTTCTAGGAGGGGGGACTGGAACAGGTTTAGACCACAAGTCAAGGAATGTATTGGGTAAAAGCTGGACTATCATCCTCTGAGAGACTTTAACAGAACCCTAGTCAGATTCTTTGGAATGTTTTTACCACCGATCATAAAACCAGAACCAGAACTTCATTAGAGACCTGCACTTGCAAACAATCTGGATGAAAAATAAAAAGCCCTCAGTGCCCTTCTCTAAGCTCTCCTGCAGGACATGCTCTCCCAGCTGAGGGTTCCTGCCTCAACCTGCAGTTGGATTGACACTTTCCTGTTGGATATATGAGGCAGCAGGTGGAACTGGAAAACAACAATGTGAGGCTGTTTACACCTTGCATTTAACATCTGCTGATAGATAGCCCTGCTAGGTGTGAACGCACCCCAATGCATCCTGAAGACAGATTGTGATTCGACAGCTCAGACCTCATTGGTGGCATTTGTCCACATGGGTTTGGTAGCGTAAACCCTCATGCAACGTAAAGGACTTCAACTGGGAGAACACTTCTGCTTCCCACTGGGTGTAAACTGTGATGCATTCAGTCTTATCAAACGGAAATGATGCACATGCACTTATTTGCAAGTGAAAGTGAAGTGATCTCAGATATACACAATGGAGCGCATTGTAAATGCAAAGTGTAAAACGCCCGCGCTGAAGTGCTGTGCACTTGTTATCAGATCACCTAGGACTCTTCTTAATGCAAGGAGTCTGACTCCTAAACTAACAGCACTGGATCCACCAGAAGCTGGGTCCTTTCCCTTCGCCTCTTCTACAGTTATCATACAACCTCACAACATTTGAAGATTATACCACCGTCTCTGATTTGGATAAATCCACCAACAAGTTTGAGATTAACCGCATATCCAAGAGTTCAGAATTTAATTGGTTACAAGAAGTTTCATTTAAATAAATGTCAAAAGTTGAAGGAGGGTCAATGAAGGCTACACAGCTAGATTTCACACATTTCACAGTGTCACAGTTTTATTGTACCGGAGCCCCTTGCAGGAACAGATGGCTGACATCACTCAGGCTTTGTCCAATAATTTTTACAGTCTATGGTTCTTACAGGCAGTGCACAGAGGCAAAGCATATTTTCCCTTTGAATTTAAGTTAATATATATCATCATCAACTACAACATCGACAGCTGCTCACTTCCTGAGCACTGCAAAAACCACCAACTGCTTTTGCGCTCTTGCATATATAGCCCCTCACTCGGACATTTCTCCAATAGTGCATAAAGGATGCTGTTTGTACATGTGTCTGTGTTCTTCTGACTATGTCTATGTATGTCTCAACAACAATGTAAAACCAAATTTACCCTCAAGTAAACCTTATTCTGAGTTGCCTAATCTAAGGATTTTGCCAACTTAATAAAAACCTCTCTGATTTGAGGTTAAAACATTTCATCTACTTTGAATTCAGATCTTCACTTCAGGTGTTATCAGAGCAGAGTGTACAGCTTAGCTTAGCACACTGCTCATGTCTCACATCTGCAGTTTGTACTTTCAGGCTATAGTTTGAAGCACATTGGTTAGTCAAATCAGCCCCTTTAATAGTCAGGTTTCAAATGTGGAACAGAGCAGAAATCATTCAGTAAAAGTTATTTACATTCTGCTGACCAGAGTTACAAAATGTGATTATAGAGGACACGTTATGCACACATGACCAGACACAAAACCAAAATGTTACAACATGTTTGCTCTAGGCCAAACTTTTTGCACCCACACAAACATGATGCATCAAAGCTGCATACAGAGTGCCTCAGAGTGCAGCCAGAAAATTACAGGGGCTCTGATTTCTTCTTTGGTAAAGGACATGCTGTATGAAACAGGGCCTACATAACATGTAGATTCTAAAAAAACATGTACAAGATTATACAGGCCTATATTTATATACGTTGTATACCTCAACAGTCTATACATCCCTCCTATTCACTCAAACCTCTGACCTGATCCATCAGCACAGTGTCAAAACTTCATCCCTATTCTTAAACCAAACAGCCCGAGATGACGTGAGACTTGTTCAAAACGTCCACAAACAGTCATCACTAAAGGCCCAAACCTCAAACTGGACCTCACAAGGATAAAAAAAGAAAGGAGCGAGTGCACACACACAAACATACAAAAAAATACAAAAAACATTGGAGCTTTTCCCCCTGTTAGTTCAATCTTTGGATTTTCTTTTGTAACTTCATATTCACTTTAACAATAAATAAACAAGACTTGACGGCTTAAACAGCAGAATTTCAGCTGTGACCATGCAGACTAAAAGAAAAAGGTGGTCACTGTCAGCTGTATGTAAGTCCACCTAAGGCAGCTGCATTCATGCATTCTGCAAAGCAATCAACATAATGCTCATTCAACGAGCTTACATCTAATCAAACCAACTGAAAACATCATGAACTGTATGAACTCTACTAACTCTGTCAGTCAGAAAAATATGTATTATCTTCCTGGGAAATAGTTGAATTTAACCGTATATAGGTGTTATACATTTATTTCTGTTGATTTCTTTTTTTAAAACCCGCGGTAGAGATGTGATCTCGTGTTTCATGCTGCGCCTCGAGCTCTTGTCTCAGTGGGCTCCCTGAAGCCTGACTTCTTCATTGTGTTGACTGAACTTTTGTCAACCTTTCCCTCATTCACTCCTCCTGCGCTCACTAGGTGTTAAAATAAACTGAGGCGGATGTTTACTTTGTCCAACTGTGACCTGGCAAAGGAAATCAAAGTTCACCCACCCATTAAGTTATCAGTCTATGACTGGTATTGGACATTTTTCAGCTACTTGTTGCATAAGTCCACGCAGGTTGAGCCACATAGTTTATTAGCCTCCTGACCCTGATATGCCGGCGCATGTTATCACTGATATCTGCAGAGGTAGAGCGTCACTGGAGAAATCAATATGTGCACCTAGCGAAAGTGAAAGTATTTCTGCACATCTAAAGGGCAAAACCTCGAGCAATGCAAACTTTTAAAACACACGCAGCACACACCTGTGATTGCAAGAGGAAATTTGTAAACGGAAAAGTACATCCTGGGGATCCATAAAATAGTGCCACACACACTCAGAGACTCAAACACGCACCTCGATAGTCCCCCTTTCGCCCGTCTCCCGGGATGCGTGATGGCTGTATCCGCTCAGAGGTGGCACGTCGGGATGAGTCTTTGTTCAATTAGAAGAGTGGTCTGCCTGATATGGATCCAATCCTGATATGAATAAAGGAAAGTCTATTCCTGTCCCCGTCCATTGACGCAGCATTCGTGTTCCTTGTCCGAGTGTGTCGCCAAGAGCGCAACAGGCTGGCCTGCAGCTCTCCGAGTCCACTCAGTCCAGTACACACCGCAAACACGCCACTTACACTGGCTGGCTGCTTTCAAAATAAAACAGAGCGCGTCGTGGAGCTTCTCTGCTGTGCATGGTAGACAGCCCTCCATCCTTCCTCCCCTCCCTCCCCTCGCTCGCTCGCTCTCTCTCTCTCTCTCTCTCTCTCTCTCTCTCTCTCTCTCTCCCTCCCCTCGCTCGCTCTCTCTCTCTCTCTCTCTCTCTCTCTCTCCCTCCCTCCCCCCTCTCTCTCTACCTCTCTCTCCCTCCCCACTCCTCTCTCTCTCTCTCTCTCCCTCCCTCCCCTCTCTCCCTCTCTCTCTCTCCCTCCCCCTCCTCTCTCTCTCTCTCGCTCTCTCTCCCCCTCCTCTCTCTCTCTCTCTCTCCCTCACCCCTCCTCTCTCTCTCTGTCTTTCTTTTTGCTTACTCACATCTTCCATATAATAACTCCAATCAACCATTAGATGTGCATGGTCAAATTTAATGAATTCAATTTTTAAAAAGTCTATCAAAATAATAATAAATATAATATATATTGTTATTTTTTTTCCGTAAATAGCCTAACGATACATTTATTTGTCTTCTTGGCCCTTTTGAACCAAAGTGGGGTTGCTGCAGTGCTTCTGTTGACCATTTGGTCAGCATTGCTTTTCATAGTGACATTTCCAACAATGATCCTAAATGTAACCTGCAGACAGTGTGCTTGGCCGTGAACTTCTTACCCTGACAATCTTGTTTTGCCATTAGTGGACTGGAGGATTAAACTTGGCAGTAAACAGGCTGTCTGTGTTATGGGCTGTCAGGTTTCAAACGGGTTTTTTTTTCTAGAACATATTGACTTTACCCTCAGCAGGACACCATGTGCTATAACTTAACGCGCTCCTCTTGCATCAGCCTTTTAACATCTTGGCATTTTTGTCACGTAACACCCGAGGCGTCAGTCAAAGGGAGTTTTACTTTGAAATTTAAGCGGAACTGTCTTTATTGTATGTCGGCTGTCCGGAAAGTGAAACAATGATAACAGGTAACAGATGACACCTGACCCCTTGTGCAGATCCCCACCATCTTGGGAGCGTATGCCGTTTTCTCCATATAAATGTACAGCTGCTGGTTGCGTCGCGTTATTGCGCATCCATTCACCGCCATTACGCATCATTACAGACCAGAGCCAGATGATCACACGCCAAATGACTCTGAGCCAAACCTCCACCACAACCGCATGTGTCGCTCCAGGCTGGCTGCTGAGCTCAGAGGGGGAAGCCCGCAGGAGAGCGGCGGCATGGACACAGCTGAGCTCGGCAGGGTTTTTCACGACTGTTTCCATTGAGTCACGGATTGTGCTACTTTTTTTAAACCAATTTTTAAATGTATTATTCTTTTTTTTTATTTTTTTTATTTTTTAGGAGCATGTCAAGAAAAGAAAACTTTTTTTAGAAGGCTACAGAATAAACCAAAGTTGTTAAATTTATAGGTCAAATGACACCACTTTATAACAGGCTGTACATTAAGGGGAAACACAGTGAAGTCACCAGCTGTATTAATGGGGGGGAAAATCTTGGTTTTCATCCATCCAAATTCAGCCTTAGAACAGCAGGGCATCCAGTTTCCTGCTTTACCAGCTAAACAGAGTTTTCAGCTGAATGTTTTGATAAATGGACTTGAGCTTGTAAAGTTATTTTCTAGTCTTAGCGCTTGTACACCTTAGGTCAAACCTACCCAGGCATTCACACACTGATGGTAGAGGTTGCTATATAAAGTGGCCTTTAGTGATGGGAAAAGCAGTTATTTTCAGTGTACTGAATCAGTAGAATCAGTTCAGTAAAGTGATTCGTTCAAAAGATTCGTTCACCGAATCGTTCAGTACTTCTCCGCAGCTCTGTCTGTGAATCAGAATTTAATAAGCTGAAACACGGCCGACCGTTTAGTTCTGCTCGCGATCGTACTGAGAACAGCCGGTGGTGAATAATAAACCAATGAGCTGAGAATTTAGTTGGATAAAGTTGCAGTTTGCAAACTGAAAGCTGTAAAACAATCACATTTATTTTCCCAGACCGTTCTGTTCAGTACACGTTCAGTTCGTTCACTGAACGAAACACTGACTGAACGTGAACGAGCGAGACTGCGAGTCACCAGCCTCAGTCTCACACACACACACACACACACACACACACACACACACTGTACTGACTGAGGAGAGGAGGGAGGGCGGGCTTTGAGTGACTCTTACGGTCTAGAGAGAGAGACGGGAGACGGGAGAGAGGAGAGCGCAACTGAAGTTGAGAAATGAACGACTCTTTTCAGTAAGTGATTCAGTTCAGTTCGTTCACCCAGATGATTTGTTCGTTTTGAACGAATCGTTCACGAACTACACATCACTAGTGGCCTTCAGTAATAACTAATCCCATTCATACACATTCATATGCTGCCGATGAAGCAGTATCAGACATGTGGCTGTAGTAGCGAACCTTGAACTTTCCAGTTGAGAGACTACTGACATACAAAAATGTTTATGCCATACATAAAGGAATATAAAAATGCAAATATGAAATGATTAAATCAAACAAAAATGCTTTAAGAGTTGTTTCTATAAAGTGACAGCTCTTCATTTATAAAGTCATTAAGGGTTTTAAGGTCCCAAAAGAAGTTTTGCTAATCTAGCCTCAATGGCAGGTGTACAAAATATCAAATTTGTTCCAGCCTATACAAATGCATTAAAGAATCTACACTTAGAAAGCAGAGCTGTTATAATGTACAGACAAGTTCCTAGGGTTGTTTTCTATACAGACCAGCAACAGCCTTTCTATCCCCATGACATTTACCTTAACACCAATAATAAAACATTATGAAAGTTTTGCATTGTAAGTTAGATTGATTGATGAAAAAAAATTGTAGATTTATTTTAGTTATTTGGACTCCGCTGTGTGAAGGTTTCAGGACAAAATGCTTCAATCAGAGCATTGTACACTGAATACATCATTTATTTTCACTGACATTAAAGTATACAAATTAAGAGAAGGGTTTAATTCTTGAATGTAAACTTTCCTTTCATAGTAAGAAAAACCCAAATTCCTAAGAAATAATAACAATAATAAAACCCCCCCTGTGACCTCAGTATCCTCAGTGGTGCTGCAGTTACAGCCCTGGGGCAACTCAACCTGAAAAGTTACAAGATATTACTCACTGCAGGAGTTTTCCTCATCTATCCTGGTCCGTGTTTACACTCAACCTCCGGCGTGATATGCCAAAATACAGACGGCCCATTCCCTACCAGGGATAAAAACACAGTGGACCATTGCTACACCACATTAAAGGACCCTGTCAATCTGTCCCCAGTGCAGCTCTCAAACTCAAATTACTGTCTGGTTCATCTCTTGACTTAACAAATCTGCAGTGCAAGTGGTCAAGCCGGGGAGGAGATGGTCGAATATGAGAAGCTCAAATTAGAAGCCTGCTTTGACGGCACTGAGAAGCTGCAGGAGACGAGCAAAGATGAACCCACAGACGCTCTGACCTCAATATCAGCTTTGGTGAAATTGAGTGGGCCAACACATTTTTTGCATGAAAAAAAAAACCTGGCTATGTAGCTAAACTCAGCCAGCTTTGTCCAACAAAGGAAGCGAGGATATTATCCTTTACAACGATAGGTTAATCGCTATAGACAAAAGGAGATTAGAGCAGCATGGCCAATATTTCAGCACCCATCAAGGGGGGATTTTAGCTTCCCAGCTGTCCAAGGAGCAGGTTGAGGCGCCCAGCTCCTGCAGTCAAATGTCGGTGTGTCCTTAGGCAAGACACTTATCAACGAAGCAGCAGGAGCAACTTGGGGTTAAGTGTTGTATGAATGGATTAGTTAATACTGATAGATACTTTACATGTGGTGTGAATGAATGGGTATGTGTGATCTGTGGTGGAAAATGTGCTTTGAGTTGTCAGAAGATGAAAAAAAAGTGTTTTTAAAGCTCAAGTCTATTTTACATCCTTCACTGTACCATTCCTGCCTGAGAGCTCCAGTCGGGAAGTTCCACAACTGTGGGGCCGGAACTGCAAAGGTTTGGTCACCTTTTTGTCACCTATCGAGTTTAAAGAACCTCTAGTTAGTCCCGCAGGAGGATCTCAGGGGGGCGGCCAGGCTCTTAGAGAGTTAGCAGATCATGATAAAGGGTGGGGCCTGACCATTTAAGGCTTTATAAAAAACAGGCAAGAAAATCCATTCTAAATCTTACAGGTAGCCAGTAAAGGGAAGCAAGGACAGCGGTGTGATGTGTCCAATTCTCCTGGTGCATGGTAGCGTGATGCTGCAGTAAAGTTCATTAGTCAGGTCTGGAAGAAATCAATGCATGGGTGACTTTTTCTAAGTCAATAGGAGAAAGGAATTACCTGATTTTGGTTTTTCATCTCAGTTGAACAAAGCAGGACTGCATCACTTTGGTCGACTGGGTATCAAAAGATAGCTCTGAGTCAAAGCATACTGAGTAGGTAGTGTCAGTGTCATTACCTAAAGCTCGCATAAACAGAGTCTGTTGAAGGTGGTATTGCAGTTTGGGTTTTGGTGGCCATTAATGGCGACGTGGTGGGTTGAGTAACTTACCAGTAGGGCATGAGTTGGGTACAATGGGAGGGCTTTCCTCACCGTGCTCTTATCTTTTTTATTAGGGCCCAAGATTCTTGTGTTTATTTCAAATATATATGTTAAGATGCCATGTCAGGAGCACCTTGTTTTTCAGATCCAAACAGTTAGTCACATTATTCTGTGGTAAATATGTTTGAACAGTATGAACAATCAGTCATGACGTGGGTGGCCTGGAGTGGAGAGTTTGACCACCACTGGACTTGAACTATGTTGTTAGTTGAAGTCTGACATTGCTTTCTGATCCGTCCTCACTTCCCCTCTGCAGCATCTGGCTTACTGAGGACATCCAGCATATGTGCTGCATCCAAGCCGACCTGAAGGGCCGACTTTTATGCTTTAAGAAATTCAAAATCAATGTCAGATTACGTTGGATTTTCCACGTCAGTGTATTTATGCACAATTGATGTAACGTTTCATTTTGAGACCCCATGTTTGCCTCGATTATTCTGATGTTTATATCTTGCCATTTAACAGTAATATGTTTTCTTTCCATTCATTGATAACATCGCTGATATGATTTTGAATTGTGTTCAATTTGAATCGTGTTCCGTAGAATAAGAAGCAAAAACAAGGGTCATAAAGCACTTAATCTCAAACCCACTTGTTGTTTTGAGCAGCTCCACTTGTACTTTAGGCCACAGGGCATTAAGACAATAAAACAAAAGGGCATTCATCAAAAAAATTGAACAGGGGGACAACATGTCTTAGGGCAAAGGCATGTGATTTATGGTAGGAATGTGAAGTAGTAGTGAAAGTCTCTACTTCATTTAATCAACAACAATCAATTATTGGATTAATGCTTGAATGTATGATCATACAATTATTTGAGTCATAAAATTGGGCAAATATAGATGTAAAATATTGCAGTTTGAGACGGGTAAGGGAGGAAAAAGCAAGATCAGACATCACAGTTGGTCCACCAGCTGCTTTGTTGCCTAGTGATGCAGAGGTAAAATGGTAAATGGACTTGAGCTTGTAAAGCGCTTTTCTAGTCTTCTGACTACTCAAAGCACTTTTCCACCACATGTCACACCCACCCATTCACATTCATTCACACACTGATGGCAGAGCTCACTATGAAAAGTGAACAACAGAAGTAACTAAGCAGCGGGAGCAATTTGGGGATAAGTGTCAAGGTTCAAGGTTGTCTTTATTATCCTTGCGAGAGAGCAATTTGTTTTGCAGTCAGCAGTCAAACACATACATACATACAGCCCGCAGTCAGCAAACAACATAGAATGGACAATAAATAAATAGAGTAGTTAAGAGACAGAGGCAACAGTGGTTTAAAAAGGTGATGGCAGCAGGAACAAAAGAGTTTCTCGTCCTCTGTGTCCTGTATGCTGGCAGACTGAATCGGCAGCCTGACGGCAGCAACTTCAAATCCTTGGACAAAGGATGACTTTGATCTGCCAAGATTGACTGAGCTTTCTTAAGACACTTTGTTCTATATAAATGAGAAAGGTCAGAAAGGGGCGATCCTGTGATTTTGACACAGTTTGACGATGCTCTGCATTATGTTATGGTTTTTGGCGCTGAGTGACCCGTACCAGGTTAGCATGTAGAATGTTAAAACCGATTCAATGAAACAGGAATAAAACATCTTAATAAAACATACCGATGTGTCTTGCCCAAGGACAAATCGGACATGTATCTGCAGGAGCTGGGGATCGAACCTTCCGGTTGAGAGACGGCCGCCTCAGGGTCATGTGTTAAATTATTGGACACACCAAGATGGACGGTTCATTCTGTTTGAAATATTTGAAGTGCTCCAAGTCTTTTATGCAAGTAGCCATAAAATACACAGACTCAGTTATTGTGCTTTTAATTTTATTTCAATCATTAGCAACTGATGATTGCATTGGCAACTTCAAGCAATCATTGAAGTGCTTCACAGTCACAGTAAAAAAAGAGTAAAAACAGTCAATCACATTACATGTTTAACATTGTTAAAATATAAAGGGCTATAAAAAGGCCATGTGGAAATCAAATTGAATAACTTCGGTAGGTACAAGATAAACAGCAACAATACTGTAAGTAACGTTCCCACCTTGAATTAGTAGTGTTAAAGTAGATCTAATAGTACAATGACTTTCAACAGGGAGAACAGTGTCTCTCTCATGTCCAATCAACTGCTATTAGCTCTATGTCCTCTCACGAGAAGTGTGTGCGACTTTCACACTACAGCCTTCAGCCCTCTCTGAACTGTTTGATACAATGGCTGAGGCCAAGAGACAGAAGAAGAGGACGGTGACAGATGAAACTAAGAAGAAAAAAAAGAAAGAGTGACCGAGCAAGAAGCTGGACCAGAGGAAATATTGGACAGGCTTTACATGGTGGCGAGAGCTTTATGAAACAGCAGTTAGTAATCCATTATCATAATGTTAAAACTTAACATATTACATATGTGTTGTTGCAAACTGGTTACAACACCCAGCAAGTATTTTATGATCTGTTTCATGGCTAATGGGAAAGCAACAATCTGACGCCAGAGTGTCCATCCTTGCAGATATTCTCCATAAAAGACTGTGACATAACATTATGCATCATTAACGATGTCATTGTTGTCTCATGTGTTGCTTCAATGGAAGAGACAGGTCAGGACCAGGCAGAGGGTTGGGGAGCCGGCAGGTAAGGGTCCAAAGATTGCTCATGAATAGTGATAAGTATGACGCAGTAATTGAAATCCACAGAGGATAAAACTGACTGCAAGGAAACGCTTAACAGCCCAGGGGAGAGGCAGACAGAATCCAAGGACTCAGAGGCAGAACCTGTGGTCAGAGGCGTTTTCCAAGCTAGCATCGGTGGTCAGAGGCGGGCAGGGTTGACAACAGGTTATCAATCCAAAAAAAAAAGAAAGTTGGAAAGTTCTGCCCCAACTGAGACGAAAAAAAAAAAAATCAGTTAAATTTCTTTCTCCCACTTACTTAGAAGTTTTAGGGGTTTTAAAGCTTTAAATGGCCAGGCCTCACCTTATATCTGTGATCTGCTAACTCTCTAAGAGCCTGGCCGCCAACTGAGATCCTCCAGCAGGGCCTACTTGCGGTTCCTAAAACTCGACAGGTCACAAAAGATGAGCGAGCCTTGGAGTTCAGACCCCACGTTGTGGAACTTTCCCCTCAATATTTGCAAACGTTGAAGAATAAACACCAACCAAAACCAAAAGGACAATTATAATGTTATTTTCACGTCTTTGTCAAAATGTATAAGAGCACATTCTTAAATTCACATCCACAAAGTTTTGTGAATTCTACCACACATGGCTGGAAACCATAATGAAATCACAGTGAGCTCATGTATGGAAGTGAATGAAAGAGACTGATCCAATCACTGCAGCAGAGACCCTTGGAAGCTAAGAGGAAAATCCAATGAAGGGTCTAAATATAGCAGAAATGTTCCCTGGAACAGAGCCCCAGTTATGGCTGAGAGTTAAGAGTACTTTATGTCTTTAACTGTCCTCCCTGCATGTCCTGTCAACAAGACATACTTTGTCAATAGAAGTCTGGATACAAAGTATAGAGGAACATTTGGCTTCATTCACTTTGTTTAACAGATAACTGTATGCACACTTTTCTGTTTTACAAACTTTGATGTAAACTGACTCAATCTTGAGCATATCAGAGATTTTATTTTGTTGAACCAATTAAAGGGAGGGGGGGGGGGGGGGGGTTCAAGAGGGTACTTCCCAAAGACTTCCAAGTCCTATGTTTGTCCATTAAGTTTTATGATGCATCCTGTAACCTTTATGAGTAAACACAGATCCTGCAGCCGTCTGCCTGAGAGAACCTCTGAATAGTCCTGAATAGTCTCCTTCTTCAGTAAAAAAAACAACAAAAAGAAATGAAGTGTCACGCAACCATAAAACAAGCTGTAAAAGTGGCAGAACCACATTAATTCTTACAAGGTGCAAAACTAAATTCTTGGCAGCAGAACTGGGATGGTCATTTCAAGGCTCATAGCAGCATATTTGAGATGTCAGGGAAACATTCAAACACATGGGAAATTCAAACCGGTTGGATTTATTTTCCTTCAAACACAGAAATATGCTGCGTTTTTCTTTTGACACACACAAGGCTATGGAAGCCCAAAAGGGCAATTCAGCTGCAACACCCCAAACGATTTACATTGGGAGAAACATTGGGAGTACACTATGCAAAATCCAATACACAGGCAACAATGAGAAGGGGGTTTTGTGCCAAAAACGTGCTTAAGAAAAACGGAAATACAATGCAAATACATGATGCAATTGGAAAACACACAAACCAAGAAAACATGTGCAAAAGCAAAACAACAGAGCAAATCCAGGCATTACATAGAAGTACTAGGCCCTCATTGGATCTCCTTTCTATGTCAGAGTCCAGGTCAGACGTGTGCAGGTTGGTCTAGCTTTCAATCTCATGGCTAAACTCATTTTTGCTAGACAGCTAATACCTCTCTAGATGCACGGCTAACTGAGATCTGTATCCTATGGGATCATACACACAGCAGAGTAATTTTTCTTTTCAGAATCTATTTCTCAAGTAAAGTTGTATGGGATTCTTGTAAATGTTAAAACGTTGTGTTTTGCACTGCAGACAGTGGGACTGGTTATCAGGGACTCTGATCTGGAGGCGTTTATTGTTATGTGGTCTGATGTATAATAAATTCACTGCCTCATATCACTCACTCTCTCCAGTATTTGCGGACTGTTTGTTGTTAATGCAGATGTTTTCACTTTTTGCAGCACTTTTTTTTAATTTGCAGAATGTTCTGTTGTTGCATTTATTTTGGACTTTTGCATGTGTTTTAAAATTTGAATTGTTTCTCAATCTGCAGCCCATTTTACCCCAAGGGTGATTGCACAAGTCAGATATAAGTTAATGTGCTGATTTCAACATGTTGTTAGATAAAGTCATTTTAAATTCATTGAAGCCAAAACAAGTCTCTCTGCAGGTGACTGGCCTCACTATCACTGACAAAGTGACATAAAATAACACGGCCATGGCAGGAGGCAGGACCCGGGACCCTCTGGGAAGTCCTCAGTCCCCACATATGGTGAGATCATCGCAGTGTCTCCTGCAGATTTCACAGACCCTTAGACAGATAAGGCAACGGATCAGAGGGGTCAGACCAACATTAGAAAACTTTATCACGGGTTGCCTTTAATGGAAGAAAGGGGTTAACTAAACAACATAAATAAAGTCAAGTACAGAACAAAAAGTTGTATGATGAGATGTTCTCTTTAGTTGTTTGATGCTTTCATGTCAGAGTGCCCTCCCCTGCCCGTACTTCTCTCTAACCCAGCATCCTGACAGGTTGGTCTGCCAGACTCAGCTGGGTTACGTTTGTGTTCTGTTTGGTTCTGTTTTTGTTTTTTGTTTTGTTTTGGCTACACTGACAGTGATTTATACCCAACTCTAACTGTGTTCTTCTTCAAACAGGCTATTCCCCTCTTATACTCGTATACTCAATTCATCGTGCATGGTGCCATCAGGGGAACAGAAACACAGGGCAGTGGGCCCCAAAATGCCAACTGCAGCCAGGATGCTGGTACATCTGATTGAATTACCAAAAGGCAGAAAACACGAGGCTCACAGTCAAGCAGGATGGTCAGAAACTTGGCACTTGATAACAGAAGTGAAACAAGAAACAAAAAGCCCAAGAACAAGTGACAGGGTGAAAATAGTTTTCTGATTTATGATTACAGTAAGGCCTCCAAATATCTCAATGTTTTCAAAGAAAATGTGTACTCCATGACCAGCTTTAAAAGATGAATCACATCACTCATAAGCCAACATTTTTTTTGTGCAGCTCAAGACTACAATTTCTCTTATTGAGTTATTAACACCAAAAAATGGAATAAATGAAAGCCTCTGGAACTTTTGCTTCATAAAAATAGTTTAAAAAAATCCCTTATGATTTCAAGTCCTGCTTACTTCAAACTATTTACAGTTACTGAATATTAAGTTTCAAGTTCCTCTTCTATCCACATCACAGTTAGCATTAGCCTGACAGAGAATATCGTCCGATATTAGCTTATTCAGTGACTATGGGTATCGGCTAATTTTATCTCAGATATGTGCCGATATTACTTTCCAGTTGAGTGACCATCTTGTCTTCATTATACTGTATATCTTTTCTACAAGTATTCGATGACTGTATTTGAGGGATCAAGGGAATAAATGTGTAAATCTATATCTACAGATTTCATAAATCTAGTAAAGATATCGGCTGATATGTTGGTATCGATTTTTTTTTCTCCCATCTCTGATTGGATCAAATAATTAAACACATAATAAATAACAAATACAATGAAAACAATACAGTGGAAGTTTAAAAAATCTTTAAGATATTTTTTTCACATTTGGATTGAAACAGATTTCTCATATTTTCAAAGGAAATTGTAGGTTTGGGTTTCCAGTGGCATGAAGAGAGAGAACGTGAAATGATGCTGACCATTGATACAAACTAGAGAAAAGTCATCAACCTCAGTCTGTCATGTTGTAACTTATCACCAAGGTTTAACAGTTTGCAATACTAAGGTTTGGTTTAAAAATCCCAACTTTGTGGCATTGCAAGACCAATAAGAAGCTGAACTAAGCAATAAAAGGAGGGATAAATCCAAAGCACACCATCTGTTCTGTACACAATAACAGAAGGGGACAATGTTTCTGCCATCTATTTGGGTATGCAAGTAAAAGAAAACTTTCAGCTTTAACTTCTGCTGATGCATCGACTTTAAATTAAATGTGACAAATCTGATGCTATTTCTGAATGAGTTGTGATTTCTTTATTAATAACTGCACAGGAATTCAGTTCTTTCAGAGATTTATAATTATTAGGAAGCATCCTGTGAATCAGCATGAATCACATCCTGTGTTGATTCCAGTGAGTTCATAAAAACAAAACAAAAAACTGTTCAAGTGTTCCCCCAAACCACAAGAGTGATGTGAATGTGAATCATTCATGTCCTGTCATAGGTGTTCAGACAGGGCAGATAGTATCATGAATGAGATCCTGGGACCCAGGCCCGTTTCTAGACCAAAATGGCCTACGGTGCATCTGAGATTAAAGGGGGTGCAGTAACTGGCAACAGCCATGCAAAATGGCATATGGGTGTTATGTGATCTTTATGTTTCGAAATTAACCAAGCAAGAAGATTTCAAATGTGTTTTAAGTGGTTAACTGTAATGTCACTTCACAGTAATCATTGAAACTAGTCACTTTAATAGTTCATGGTCAAAAGGCCTAACTCAAATTATGCATCCCTTCCAGAACAACATAGTGGTATGTTTACCAAATACAACAGAGACCACATAGTCTTCTGATATTGGTGTTATGGCAAAGACACCATCCTGCAACATTCATCTTTCAGAACAACTCAACATTTCTGGGTTACCCATTCCCCATTACAGTGCAAATATGTGTATATAAGCTCAAAAGAAGACAAAGGCTGCACAATCTTAAATCAACTCCCTGCATTTTAATACAATAAAACGCCCACACTCAACATGTGGTTACCATATCATAAAGAAGTAACCAATACTAAAACATATACATTGGACCATACTGTGTAAAATTGACCCACTTTGAATGAATTGTGACAGAAATAACTTTTTGAGAGATTATTTGACACTGTTATTCACATTGTTAACTTGTAATGTGAGTATAGACAGATAGATATGGGTAATAGGAACCCACAAGAGTCTTCTTATCTCCATCGCCTGAGAAGGAAAAGCTGCTTTCACATTATTATTATTAACCAGTAAGTGAGGTGCCTCCAGGATGTTCAGTCAGAACTGTTTCTTATACGGATTCAGAAGAGCTGAAACCAACAAGAACTTGTTTTGTGTAACCAAATCAAAGACTGTAAATAGAAAAAAATATGGCTTCAGTTTTGCAGAAATACTCAAGCTCTGTTTTTAAACCAGCTGCAAAATGAACATCTTACCCCCCTGACCAAACGAGATAGATATTTATGATACTTGAACAGGCACTTCTTTACCGAGGTCACGGGGGAGTAGCGGGTAGCCGCCGGATGGTGGCGCTGTTTGAATCAGGGAGTGGAGGGCGTTGGTTTGGGCAGTAGTTAGCTTGTGCCAGTAGCCATAGCTTCCTTGGGGTTCTTGCTATATAATTCCAAGCTATTATTATTATAATTATTTTATTATTATTATTATTATTATTATTATTATTATTATTATTATTATTATTATTATTTGTATTATTATTATTATTATACTGATCTATTTACTTACTGATCTCCCCATGATCTGCTGAGTGTTTCCATTTAATTAACCTGTACTTACATTTTGTGAATATATAAAAATATATACATTTTAATTCATTTTAATGGAAAAGTAGAGATGTTGATTTAAATTTAAAAAATTGTGCAAACTATTGCCATATTTTTTTATTTCAAAGGAACAGTGCGGGAGGGGGGGGGGGGGGGGGGAGTGTTGTCTGTGTTGGGCAGCTGTTTCATCTATCTTCGGATATCCATGATCCACTTCATCGATTTTGACGACTCTACTCCAATGCAGTTCAGTCAGGACCACTTTGTCAAGAAGGATACTTTGATGCAATTCTTTTTATTTGCCGGTATTGCTCTGTGAGGGTTAAGATAAGCAGCAAACCCCCACAGAGCAAGCATCAATGACAAGTATGAAATTGATTAAGTCAGAATAGCAGGAAAGGAGTAGGAGGGACGCAAATGCGCTTGCAGAGGGAGCAGCAAAAGTAGTCAGGCTAGAGCAGTTTAAATAAGGTGGCATATGTACTATTTGGCCAATAGGACGCTTTGAAGCAAATCAGCTGGCCATCAGCTGATGCGGCTGGCGTGAGATCAGCTGTTACCGAAACTCTGTCATGATAATAGAGCGTGCCTGAACTAACGCTACGCTCCATTCTATACAGAGATTTACTGAAGTTAACCCTCATGCTGCACACATGTTGCAAATGACATACCAGTGAGATAGAGGTGAGCAGGAGACGAGCAGATAGAGGAGGAGCTGGGTGGAATATGAAGGCAGTCTGTGCAGAGGTCTCTCAGCTCCACAGCAGCTGCTCTGTATAAAGTCAGAATAGTTGAATACATCATGCATCGGTACAGTATAATGTGAAACATGATACAGCGTGTGTCATTTCTTGTCTTCTTCATCTCTTTTTTCTTCACTCTCTTACCCCTGCACTTCTCTTGCCCTGCTTCCCGTATTTCAGTTTCTTTTCTTCTTTGTTCAAAGTAACACCTACTTGTCATCAGGCTGTTAAGACATTCATAAATAACAGAACAGTCCCTGTTTTGTTTTTGCCTGATTCTTGCTTGCATGTAATTTTTTCGGGGGGAGGAGGGGGGGGTTACTGTTAGTTTATGTAAGTGTTTGTTTATCAGTTGACGGCATCACCTTCTCGTGGTCATGCTCTCTTTGCACATGGTTTGATGGGATCAACATTTCAGGCCTTCAGGGATGTATCATGATGGAACCAGCGTCCTTGTGTCATTATGTAATGAGGGAAATCTTTGCAAAATTGCTTCTTTTTTTTAAATCATTTTTCAGCTTCTTTGCACAACATCTTTACGCAATCTCTATCCTCAAGGTACAAACCTGCAGTGGGAAAAGAAAAGACGAGAAATAAAAAAGATCTGAGACAGAGGAATTCAAGATTTGTTTTTTGAAGTATTCAATTCCATGAGCACCAGTGGTTTGAGCGATACCAGAAGCGTTTCTATTGTCTCTCTTATACACAGGTATGACTGCATACTAGTCCCCAATCTTACAACCCATTAGCAATATTGTCGATCATCATTTGAGTAAAATAGATGCCTCTGAATGCATGACAATTTCTCGATAAATCAGGTGGAGCTAGAATTTGGATGTAAAATACTTCCAGTCAAGACTTTCTTTTCTGTGTAAAAGTAAATGCTGTTATTCCTTGGTTCATCAGTACAATACACACATAAACTGTACTCTTCTTACTTAAGCTATATGAGCCCAGAAAAGGAACTTTCTTGTGATTTATTTGCAATTCATGATTCTTAAGATTTCAAAAATAATGGTATCATGATGGAGTTTGTCAAAAGTTAAATTCCAAGCTTTGTCAGGTCTATCCTCAAAAGGAGAAGACACCACTTTTAATATGTCTGTTTTTTATGCTGGCCATTCTGATGTCATGAATTGCAATTCTGACTCTATCTGGACTTAAGGACTTGTCTGAATAGCCAGTGATGCTTACTCAACCCCAAATGCCTTCAGACACAACAAGGGATATACTACAGGGTGCCCCACTTCTGGCACAGGTGGCAAGATTGATGATTTGGATAAGCATCTTAAGGCATCGAGGTTCAGCTCTCCAGATCTCCGTCCATGTGTTTCTATGATGTTCTGTGTATTCCAACCTGGTACAGGTGCCTTTTTGATACATGCCAACCATTCTGCTGAAGCTTTGTTCCTTCATTTCTGCCTTCTGTGCCTTCAACTTTTATTCAGTTCTCACAAGAATTCCTTTAGAGGGAATTTTGACCGCTGAGAGATTACACTGGCACCTCCTTGACTTGGGTTACTTCTGATTTCTCCAATACATAGCTAAGGGGCGCTACCTTAGTTAAATTTCCATACAAGAAAGCCAAAGAACAGTGGGAACTCAAGCTATTAATTGTGCTATTGGTTGTTTTTCACCCTGTCATCCTTCCCCCCCTTCAGACCAACGATAGGACTAGGCTGGCTAAGAACTCATTCTTGCTCATGCAATGAGCTGTTTCAACCCTCAGCAAAATGTAATTCAACAGCAGATCTAGCAGTGATTTGAAGATCTTCCATAAAAGCTCATATTGGTGGCTGATTTTTGACATGGGCCTACGCACTTCACCTCCAGTGACTGCCATTGAGAGAATTACACCCAGTCGAAAGCTGAGGTCAGGGCAGATGTTTACAGCCCTAATGAGACACTTAACTTGAATTTGTACAGCTGAGTGTCTGGGGAATAGAGAGGAAAGGGTGATGCCTTTTTGTGTGTGAACAGGGAGATAAAATCACAAAGGGACAAAGACTATCCAAATTATAACAACTGTAAAGGAATGCATTAATGGCCTTCTCTTTTGAAAATGGTATCATAAAACAACAACAAGAAAAGGACAAGTTTATGGCAAGTCTATTGTTTCTAAGGTGTGTTGGCAGCTTGCAGATATGGGGAACTGTACCAATGTAGCACTTTAAATTAAAGACATTACTCTGTTAATTCCTTTCCCAGCTAAGTCATAAGATAATACTAACAATAGCTTGTCTCATGTGGCTCTAAAAACACATGTTCCGGCATTTCCGTCATATTTTAAATATGTTGTCATGTTTGTTGAATATAGACTGCAGTAAGGTTAAATCAATCAAGACAGTGGTCTTCCAGACAGAACAGCCCAAAAAAATTCCCTGACCTCAACCGCAGATGGTCGTGGCATAACCGTCAAGAAATGCCCCTGGCCACTTAGTTTTCCTGCCATGGACTTACAATTAATATTTATTTTATTGTAACCATTGCCCCATTGTTTTCCAAACCAGGATCTTTTTTCCTACCAAGTCTTAACCAAAATTACATTTCCAAAAACAAAACCTTGACCAGACCAGATGTTTTGGACTTAAAAATGCTAATTTAGCATAATACAACTTTCAGCATGCTAATACAGATTGATAACATGCTGATGTTTATAACATGTTTACCAATGATATGCCTGAATAGTGAGTGTGCCACTTTCTAATGCCACCCTAATCTTTTTAGAGATAAAATATATGCACTACAGAGTACTCAAGTTTCCAATCATACTTGTAAAAGTAGTGAAACATTTAGGTTGGATGTGTGTTGGATGAATAGTACTCTACTTAAGAAATACAACAGGATGGAGACCGATTACTTTCTCAGCATAACTTTACTGTCAGCCACGTACATCCGCTTCACCACAAAAACACTTCCTTGTTACTTTGTTACTCATCCCATGACACTGAGTTAACCAATCTGTGGCTAGGATGACTAAACACAAGGTAAACATCATGGAAAATGAAAATGTAAATACTTGGATTAACACAAATGTATGAATTGACTTCACTGTAAGAGTTTACAGTAGTATACAGCCAATGGTTACTTATCAGACACTTCCATTATAGATTGCGCTGAAAGAAAAAAAGAAACAGCAATGAAAAGGGCACAGAGAAAAAAGGTATAGTGTCCAAAATAATTTTTCTTCAGCAAATAAGCTCACAATAAAGTCCACTATACAAACCGGCCCAGAGAGTGAATGTTCAATCACAACCTCTGTTCTTTGTTTTGTTTGATAGCAGGCTTACACTTGTTAACTGTACTGTTGGCAGAGAATTGAATTGAATGACACTGTTTTCAGGCATTTTATCAGAAAACGAAGTGTCAGACGATTCAGAATTTTAAAGGACAAAATGGCCAAATTCATAACAAAGTCACACCATTCGTTTTCCATTTGAGGGCCGGCAGGAATTCATACCATGTAGGAAATCCTTATCTGCAGGAGATAGAAATTACTGTATATAGTAAATGGACTTAATATAGTAAAGATACAGTAAAACCTCAGAATATGTCACAAAACTAAAAGATGTTGAATAATCCTGAGACAAACAGGAGGAAAGCTGCAGGATTGCCTCCCACACAAAAGAGTAGTCTGATAATCTGCATCCTGCATCTTATCCCATCTCTCCCCCTATCCCTTTCCAAGCCCGGCGCAGTCTAGGCCTGTGAAGACTGTTTCGTCATGAGCCGGGGATCCGGCCGAAGATTTCTGCCTTTTAATAAGGCAGTTTTTTCTTACCACTGTAACTTTTGCTGCTTTGCTAAAGTGCTCATGATGGATAGGCCGGATCTTTGTAACATAACAATAAGTAAGGTCTTTTACCTGCTTTTTGTAACATAACAATGAGTAAGGTATTTTACCTGCTTTTTGTAAAGTGTCTCGAGATAACACTTGTTATGAGTTGACGCTATACAAATAAAAGTTGATTGATTGATTGATAAGTGCATGAGACAAACTGTGGTTGGAGGAAGCGTTAGGTTTAATCTAGTGAAATGGAAACTTCCTCTGGGGACTCACTACTCCAAAGCCATCCAACAGCTAGGGGGAATCTGGCCTACTCCTCTGTGTCGTAATGATGACTGAAAGAAAACGAAAAGAATGTCAACCACATAAAAGCGGAGCCTAGACTCAGGCCAGGATCTCCGTGAGTCAAGCTCTGCCAATACAGTCTCAGGCTTTATTGTCACCGCGTTTTTCTGGCAGTATAGATGACAAATGGTCTTTTTTTTACAACGCTCCATGCCTGTTGCTTTAACTATATTATCTTGTGTGAACAGTCTTTACCCTGTGATTTATTCCTGGTGTCAGACAAATGGTGCGACCTCAGCGAGACTTGGTTGTTTCTACTTTAACTTTTCAAAAAGCACATGTAACTACTCAAAGAAACACACCCGCACAACTGTAAGCCCTGTTGTCTTCACTTGCATTTCTCGCCAAGGGACAAACTCACTAACTCATCTCTGGGAATAAAGACCGCCTGCAGAATACAAAAAAAAATAATGCATCAACAAGTTTGATTTTTAGACTTTGGTTTGGAAAAATGCTTGGACTGCAAGTCTGTGCAAATCAGCAAATACTGGTGGTGAACCTTTCATTCCTTCAGCCGAAAGAAGTGAACCATATACTGTGCCATTCTGTCCTCAAAGGTTGATCTGTTTCAGACCACTAATTACTCACTAAGTGGTTACTGCTGAGAGCATTGGATTATTTAAAAAATCTGATTCTTTTGCAGCCATTTTAGTTAACTCGCTCCCTTCAGAATGAAGTTAAAAATAAATTTTATTAGCTGATCCTCATGCAGTCAGAGCATATTTCAAGGAGGCCAACCACCACCACACACCGTGCATCAACTAATTTGTTTGCCACCAGTGGGCCTACATGTGCTCGTGACCCTGAGAACTTTAAGGAGGTCCAAACACAGCACTGATTGATTTGTGAAGGGTACAGCTCTGAAAGTATGATTGGTCCAACACTGGTAGGACTGACTGTCTGTGATCTCTCCAGCAGCGTCTGATCCCTGTGATGAACGGAATGAACGAATGTTGCAATTGGAATTATATCTGTCGGTGCCAGCATCTATTTTTGTTCACTTTCATATCCAAGAAGCAGAAAACTGGGTGAACAACTGCATTGTTTAAGAGTACATGCTGTGCCCACTGGGGATCCAGCTTCAAGTTTGAATCATTGATTCATTATCAGGAGATTGTTTACAGTCCACCAATATATTATTTTATTTTTTTTTGTACGTAAAATATTTGTAAGTATAGTCTATTAGTCATTTATGATTAATTTTCAATACTTGCCTTATTTTTTCCCCGGTTAACCTTCTATTTTTGGTGACATTGGATGGAGATAGAAAGAGGAACGCTGAATGTAATGTAATTACACCAACATTTGCCAGTAGTCAGTGGTTCATGTATTAAAAATGTCTTATGATATAATTCTTCCTATTCCTATGTACAGGCAAGAGCTCATATGTGTTGATCATCTTCTATGAATGCTACCCTACAAACAACACACAACTCCAAATACACATCTTCTTACTCAAGACTCTTTTGTTCTTTCTTCTTGTGAGAATATTCTTTAATTCAGCCACTATTTATAATTATATGTGTAAAATATCACATAATAGTTGAGGAGGCAGGGATTCTTTTTTTGTCATGAATCATGGCCTGATTTGAAACACATGTGGGTACAGACTTTACACCTCAGCCTTTCTAAGGTACAGGTACGGGTATTATAAATCTCCAACAGGGATCACACGGTTAACATCAGAGGAACCAAAGAAAAACGAATGACCACAAGGGAAATACATCATTCAGGTACGCTGACAGCCTGCTACGGATTTACAAATGTGTGAAGCCAAAATGTGTGCAGTTTTCCCTGAGGGGGGGGCAAAGGGGGCAATTTTGTATTTTTCACACAGTGTGGGTCTCATCCACATGGTCATTGATTCTCAAAAGCCTTTTCTTCAATGGAAAGTAAATCAGGAGGGAAGGAAAGGAAAGCTCTGACTTGTGCACTAAAGCCACATTCCTGTTTTCTGGCCCATTTTGACTTAAGCAGCCAGATCAGGACCAGCTGTACACTTACAGTAAACTACAGGATGACATTGGATAAGACAGTTAGGCCAACATTAAATCTGGGTTTAACATCGAATCATAGTGTCATATAGGCCCAATCATACTACAGGTGTAAACCATAGACTGTGTATGACATGGACATACTGTATGGTGGGATCCATTTACCTCAGAAGTCGGATGACAGAAGTGGGAATGATGTAACACTCAAGTTCCAGTAGCGTTCCAGTAACGACTAGGCAACAAGTTGGACAGGCAACATGAGCACCTCCAGGAGTACCTTTATTTGTTCGCTAAGTGATAGTCTGCACACAAAAGCAACACAACAACATGTTCACTGACAGAACTTGCATGATACTATCGGTGTGATGATTTAATTACAAAAACACAAGTCTAAGTTGCTATTAAACACTAATGTGCAGCTTAAACTTTCCTGATGAGTTAAAATCCAACATGACTGAAGTTGCTCAGAGTTTTCCATGTCAGAGGTGCGACTTCAGGAGGCCTGATGACAAATCTGACTTGCAACTCGTAATTTCTGACTTCGGACATCAAATGGAACTCACCAAAAGTCTTGATGATGCTCCTTTCAGTTTCTGAAGCAATGTTTCCAACGATTCCCTTTCAGTCAACCTAGTAACAAACAAAGAGGTGTAGCTGATGCGGGCTTAAGCCCTCTGGCAAACAGCTACAACCTGCATGTTGTTTAGATCAACCACACAATTAATGAGGATTAACTCTTAACCGTCCCGTCATAAAAAAGACGAGTTTTCAAATAATTCACCCTGTATAGTCCATACGGAAATGAGCTATTCAAACAAATGTGTTTTTTGTACCAGGCTGTTTATTTCTGCTGTCAAAAGCATTTTAATATGAGTTAGGGTTAATATGGGACTTCAGGGGTTTTTGGAGCTAGTCCACTAGTGGACACTCAAGGAGCTGCAGTTTTAAAAAAATGCCAGAGGTTGAACAGAATACCAGAGGTTGTTGCTTGGCGTTTAAATACCCATTGATGCATTGAGGACACATTATGTGATCACATTGATTTGATCAAATAAAGTCTACACTATTTTGTGCTCTTGGTCACATTTTTCTAAATTCATTTGGAAGTGTAAATTTGAAAGAAACATTACTTGTCCTCTAAAGAAAAGGATAAACGCTAAGTAAGGAAAACCCCTGATCACATGGTTCTTGATGGCCACCTTCTGTAGTGAAGTCTGACGTACGCTGTTCAATAAACTGACTCTCCTCCAGTGCTTGTATACTGAGACAAGGACAGGAGTCCATTGAAATGTCCTGATAACTGTAACTCGACTTAACTCTGCATGTAAACGGACTAAGCGATGAGCAGTCACATTGGAGCACACTTTTATCTGAGTGTATGTATCTCTCTTTCCTGTGACTTTTTGTGTAACCAAAAGCTAAAAGACTTGACTTTAACTTGCTTAACTTGGAGAAATGACTCGTGACTATCTGCATTGAAGGACCACCTGAGGACTTAATGTTTCCAGGAATTTAATCGACCTAAACACATTTTTAATATCTGATATCAGACTCATCTGCTGGTCTAGCAAACATTTTTTTGCCTTGTTATTTTTCATCCCAGCATTTAAAAAACCGAATGTACACATTGGGAAGGATTTTCATCCGGCTTTTATGAAAAGATGTATATCACACCGTCACTCCCATTCATATTGTCACAGTACCTGCTCCATGACTTCAGTTTGCATGAGGTGAGTATTTTTGTGTGAGTGCTGAGTGCTTGGTGAGTTTTGTTTTCCCCTCCCCCATTCCACTCTGTCCTCTTCACTCTGTTCACCTGCATTGGATCAACTGTCTGCAATCAACTTCACCTACAAGAACCCAGCACCAACACTCTGTCAGATCGTTGTGTCATTCATGGTTCGGTTAGTCCAGCTCCAGTTTAGCCCTGTTAGCTAGTTTTCAAATATTGCTCTGTTGCCTGCCTGTCACTGCGTCTTACATATGTTTTTTTGTCTCAAGGACCATCTTGCCTCACATCCAACAAATCCTGCCAGCCAGCCACCTCCAGCTCACTGCCACACCCGCAGCCCTGGACACCTCACACCTGCAAGTTTCTAAATAAATGTATTTTTGACACCTTACCTTTTGGTCCAGATTTGGGTTCAGCCACATTCGTGACACATATTTACCTGTTGTCTCTGTCTGCTTTGAGTCTGCATCACAGTTTTCATCTGTTGATGTTACAATTGTATTTGAATGTAGAGTGTGTAGAGCTAAGTAAGTCATCACAAGTAGTGAATTGTGACACTTTAGGTAGGAGATACAGTCGTACTTGGAGCTCGATTTGATCAGTCAGGAGCCATGTAAACATCTGGTGCAGCTACAGAAAGCCTTTTGTAAACTTCTAATGTACACATGTTGTAGATATACACAAAGATATTTATTTAATCAAAATAAGGAAATATGCAACACTGTAAAACGGTCTGCTTGAATCGTTTAAAAGAGGATGTACTGCCATGAACTTTGCAACATTATTGATTTCGTTTATTCATTCTGACATAATCCAAACAGCATGGTTCACATTAATAAGCCTAATTTTTCTGTGTAGAGATGACTCTTGCATCTGATTTATTATAGCCCACAGCGTCAAATGAAATAAGCAGAAAATGTCTCTCTTCCTTTTAAAAAACAGCGGGACACAAATAAATCTGTGAATGAATGGGATAACTTCCCTGCTAAATCCGAAGAAAAGAGCCTCCAGTGAAAAACATCTGGGCTCCATTTCTGAGAGGTTTGGAAAGAAAACCCCGACCATGGCCAATAAACTACATAACTGAGGACCGTTACTGTAAGACTGTCCTGCAGTGGATTTTCTCTGAGAAATAACACGTCATTTGTGCAAATTAAACATCGTCTTTGTCCCACACCGCTCTTCATGTTGGGCAAGAAAAAAAAGCAGCCTTCATCGGCCCACATACTGTAAGTAATGAGAAGTGAATCACAACACAGAACTTTAGGAAACAAAGTCTAAATTATTCCAAGAAGCAACCAATGTGTTTTTTGCAGGCAGCAACCGGAGATCACACACTGTAAGCTGGATCATTTCCAAAATTGGGGAAATTCCAAATGTACTCAAAAGCCCCGAAGGTCTCTGTCCATGGTGCTGACTGTCAGGGTGTGGACTACATGCAATGACACTGCAACTACACCATCCAGGCAAACAATGAACTGTTAGATTCAGGCCAGTAGATCTTTCTTCAACATGAGGTTATAAATAAGGATCTGATGTTTTTAATTACGCCTATACTTTTCATGATAAGATAACCCAAATGTGTTCTGTGGAAAAGGCATGTAGTCTGTCAAACATTGCTAACTGCACTGCAAGTTTTGTGTGTTCCGTTGAGCCATGTGGAGGATCAGAGACAGGGCAAGAGACCGCAGACAGAAGGGAGTGGAGGTTGAATCATGCAGCTTAAAAAGACGGGGGCTTCTCCTCTCCTTCACTAAACCAAAGTGGTCAGTATCGATGACATAACTGTAAATTCCCACTGGACCTGTTGCTATGACCCCAGTGTTGCTTTTTCACCAAACAAATGACAGCAGCTGATACACCTGGCAGTGTAAGCACAGACTGAAGTGACTCTTTAACTGAATGTTATGAGGCTCTAATCTGTATGTTAGACAAGTGAATATGGTTTAAGTATTATTTAAAACATGCTGATAGAGTGCACTTCATGATGTTAATCTAACCAGCATGCAATACTAAAGTTAATATTTACTGTAAACAATAATTTACATGGTTAAAGGATATGGAAGGTACATTTACATTATTTACAGTGTAAACGGACTGATATAGTAACAGTTCTTTATAAGTTAAGTGTTTGAATGCTTACAGTGATATAAGTTAATAAAAAAAAAGTCACAACGGTAAGTTTATACATTGGTACTATCATCATCATCATCTTCATCTTTATAGCTCCAATTCATAACAAATGTAATCTCAAAACACTTTAAAAAGCAGGTGAAAGACCTTACTCATTGTTGTATTAAAATCTACAAAGAGCCAACATGAATCCATCACGAGCACTAAGCACATTTGGCAAAGTAACAGTGGAGAGGAAAGACTTCCTGTAAGAGGCAGAAACCTCGAGCAGAACCAGACTCATGATGGACAGACAGAACAGTGTTGGGCTTGGAAAGTGTGATAGAGGGAGAAGCAGGAAGAAGGAGGATAAAGACAAACAGAGCACCAATGATTAAGATAGATTTATATTGTCAGTAATAATGGTAAAAGTAGGTGTAGTATTCGCTAAGTGGGGAGGTTTAGTCTGGCCGAGCTCTTTGCTTTCCTCCCACATCAGTAAAAACCCTCCTCACATGTCCAGGAGGAGCAGGGGAGCAGATGTGTGAGTGTTTGTTATTCTACTGTGTAACAAATCATTATGCTCTTGTTATCACGCAAGTTCAACATTTGGCTGTCAACATAGATGCGATCACATGTAGGAGACTTGAGATGGAAGTAGAGAGAAGCCAGGCATCTGTCAGACACTCCAGCTGTAGAGGGAAATAAAACATCATGGTGACACGCCGGCTGAATCTATTTCAGCCTTTTGATTGGGAGAGAGGTAAATCTTCACACTTGTAAAAACATTTTTTTGAGCCTATTGAAACCCAGGTAATACAAAAGAACAACACAAACAAATACAACAGCCTGGAAACCATAACAGTATTGTATAAAGTAATTTATTGTAAGAAAGCTCGTAAAAGAATACAAGTCATCTCCATTTATAGACTTTACCACCGAGTGGACTCATAAACTTCATAGACACACAGGTGTGTTCATCTTTATGTTTGAAGAGCAGCAGACCAGGGCTGGGCGATAGGACAACAAATAAATCACAATAAAAATGGTGATAAATCTTTCTTTCTTTCAAATTTAAAGGCTGCTCCTGAGTGAAAGTTGAAAAAAAAAACACATCGTTAATTATTGTTTAACCTCCTTTACTGAATGAAAATGACAAACTCTATTTGAACAAATGAACATTTCAGCATCATAAGCTCAGTGGACTGTGCTGGAAAACGCTGATATGACAGTTTGCTTCTGGGGAGCAACAGTTACTGCTGCTTGCTGAGGGTCCACTAACACTTGTTTGGGACGTTTGCTCATTTCTTTCCTTCGCTGTGTTCTAACGGGTGATATTGTTTCAAATGGTGGAAAAGGCTTGTGGTGTTGCTCGTGTAATTATAGGTTTAATTTAAAAATGTGTTATATTTATGTTGAGAAAAATTACATCACGGTAATTATCATTATGGTTTCATCGCCCAGGACTAGAGGAAACACCTACATTGTTGCCTTCATGTACAAACTTACATTTGAAGCATTTTTACACATTCATTTCATTTTCATTTCACGTAATGTGGGTTGATTTTAAATTGAACTACTTAGTATCTTTTTCACAGTCAAGGCTGAAATCTACAATTTTTCATGATTTTTTAAATGTTTTTCAGGAAGGCATCTAGCAACCCCCCTCTCGAGCCTCTGCAAGCCAAAGTGGGGTGGTTCAAGCTTCAGCACCCTGAGAACATGAAGTCATGTGAAGGAGCAGAATACTTCTGACACTGGTGATCATCGTAAAAATTCTTGTTTCAGTGCATGTATCTTACATTACTGTGTATTTATAGCTTCCTAAATTATCCATTGTTTAATCCATTTTTGAACGTATTGATAGAACAGCTGAAGAGAGGAAGAGGAGAGAGTGGACTAGACAGACATTAAAGTGCAGCAGTCCAACCTGCAGCTGACGCTCCAAAGGATGTAAAGCTTCTCCAAAAAAATGAAGCGATGTTCCACTATTCATAGGTTTGTGTTTGAATAAAATAAACACTTGTTTCATTTTACAAATTTCTTCCAACTTCCAAAATGTTGCCGTTTAGGTTTTTTATTTGCAGAAAATGATAGATAACAAAAGATAACAAAGATGCATTTTCAGACAATGAATAGTGAAGCAAAAAACAAGCTCATATTAATTTACTAAAATGAAAGAATACTTACATTTTAACTATGCAACAGATCAGAAATCTGTATTTTGTGTATAAACATTTTGAGTGGTCTCTTAAGTTTTGAGGGGCCGCTCACAATCTTCCTTTAATCGTCTCTGCACGCATGATGCCTTTCTATTCCAGTCTGTGTAATCTCCACACACACACATTCAGTCTACTGAATGAGGTTCTGAACCCTTGACAACCCAACAAACTAATCAGAGCTGCCTGAACTTTTGCACCAAGAGTGGCATGAAGTCCCTTAGAATCAATGTAAAAAGCAGGCCGAGCCTCACGACATGTTTTAACAAATGAGATTCCACCAAAATAATGATTTCTGAACTCATTTAAACTTCAGTATTCTGCTTTAAGATAAATAAAAATGAATATGAACTTGTCTCGCATCTGGAGGAACCTGTTCTACAAACTGAGCTAAACATGCCGCTGAAAGTTTATTTTATATGAAAAAAAATGATGCACAACTGAAGTTCAGGCTTGTTGTTCTTTTGCATCGAGTCTCATATCAGTGTGAATGAACACATCACAACTAGACCTGATTGACGATATGACCTCAAATCAATATCACAATTAATTGAACATTTTACCTCCATAATGATTAATGAACGATTATTTGGTTTTTGGTCCTCACAGCTCACTGACATGGTCTCTACTGTAAATATGTTCCTCTGTTAAAGCTTCTCTAAAACAGTAGAAAATAAATAACTTGCAAACAGTTTTTCCGCAGTGTTTGACTTTGGTGTCGTCTTCCCTAAAGACAAAATGTGTCTGAACGTGTCGTCGAAAATAATCAACATGGGTGAGATTACGTCAGTTAGAGGTTCCGAATGTCGGTTTCCATTAATTGCCGAGCCCTAGCGACCTCAATAAAGCAACTAAGACCTTTCACATCCGTCGCTTACAAAGATTCACCATGAATTAAGAGGAATTCATGTTGACAGCCAACCAGGAGACAATAACGAGAATGTTCTGCCTGCAAGATCCTAATCAAATGATATCAAATATAAACATTTGAACTGTTAATTGAAAAAGACGGCATCAAATAGTTCTAA
Organism: Labrus mixtus; assembly: GCF_963584025.1. NCBI lineage: Eukaryota > Metazoa > Chordata > Actinopteri > Labriformes > Labridae > Labrus > Labrus mixtus. Next base: position 32,284,473 of record NC_083615.1, read on the forward strand.
TCCTCGACTTGAATGCACTTGTAAAAACAAATAATAAAAAAAATAATTCAATCGGTAATGTGTGAATGATGGAGGTGGGTGCAGCTATGATCGTCTTGGCCGAGCTCTGGTTATCCACACACACAGTGGCAGGAAATGACACACAAACACATGGTATTATAAAGCACAAAAAAAACCAACTTTATTTACAAAAACAGACCACGGCCCCCATCCCACAAACCCCTAAATTCAGTGACTACAGAGGAATGCTATGTCTGCGCTTGTGGCTGAGGTTGGGAATTTTACAGGACTGAGAAGAACACCACCCTGTGCAAACCTTCAGGATTCTTCCACCCACCTATTCAGTCCGAGTTCAGCTTCATCGGATGCCTCAGACGGCTTCGGCTCAGACTGAGTCGGCTTCTTTCTAAGTACGAGTTGTCAGTGAAGCGTATGCTTTGATTAGCCAGTGGCTAACTTAACTACACAGGTAGGACCAGTGGTGTGTGAGAATACTGTTCACACATCTGTGTGCATGATGCCCATGACGGCAGACTGTGAGAATACTGTTCACACATCTGTTGGTGGGAACCCAAGCGATGGAAGATTGATACTGAGCTTCCTGCGATGCTTCCATGTAATGGCGTCTACGTACTTCACTGCATGGGTGTTTGGTTTCTGATTGCAGACGAGGTGTGTGAAGTGAAAGAAACTTCTCAGAACTGAGTCAGCTTGCAGAAGGTGGGAGACTGACGGTTGTTCACACAACTGTGTGTGGACGTTCACACGCTCTAAATCATGAAGGGTCCATTATGGTTATGTCATAATTGATTCATGTACGGGGGGGGTGTATGTTGTATGTATGTAAACATGTATGTTTCAATATACTCAGTGTGGGCCTTCCCACAGTCAGTCGTTTAAAAATACAAAAAAGTCTGTCAATGTGTGTTCTTAAAAAAGGCATACTGTGGCAAAACAGTATGTGCAGTGTGTGTGTGTGTGTGTGTGTGTGTGAGAGAGAGGGTAATGGCGAGCAGAGTGCGTCTGTGTCCACCTCTGCTGTATGACACGGTGTGATTAGAAGGCGTAGCGAGTGCGAATGTCCTCCAGTTTCTTAGAGACCTCGGGGGGCGTTCTGTCCAGCTCCTCTGCCACACTCTTCTGTTTGTGAGGGTCCATACTGTTAAACTGCTCACACAGATCTCCATCGATCACATTCTGAAGACCACAACACAGAGAAGGTGATGAAATGCACATTAAGAAAAGATTCACAGATGAAAGTTCTGCATGAAAGACAAACTGAATACAAACCTTAACTGGGAAGTAGTATGATCTAAAGCTGAGATGATCTCGGCCACACATGGGAGGGAACTCGGAGCGCATATGCATCTCTAAATGCTGGAAGAAGTCATGGTCCTGAACACACGAGACGGGGAACAAAGAACAGAGAGAGATTTGAGAACAAGTGGAGCAAAACACAAATTCATGTAACCACATGTATCTTCTAAGGGGACAGAAAATGTGACAATTAGTCACGATTAATCTCTGAATTTAAATAGTTAATCACGATGAATCACTTTTTTAGTCATGTTTGAAATTACATTATTTTTAGTTTTAAATAAAAAGTTGTTCAGCGTTTATTTTGAATTTTTGTACTGTCTTAAGCTGAAAGTACTTTAATTGCTGTTTGATTTCAACCCCGCTTTTATTTTGAAATAAACTTCTGGTAGGTTAAGACATCAACTTAACCACAGAAAAATTAAGTCATTGCTGATTAAAAACTAAATGAAAACAGTTAACAAGTGAATGGTAAAAACAAGGTGTGATGTTTCATGTCATAAGGTGGATAATACTTTGTCAGCTGATCTGTGAGATTTCTTTTTAAAGTGAAATGAGACATTTAAAGGCGCAGGTGTCGTTCTTTTCAAACTGTGACTACAGGGAGTCACTGCGGCGGTCTTAAGGGACAAAATAGCATGTGATTAAAATAATTAATGGGATAATTTCACACCTTAATTAATGGATATTAACTAGTAAATGCTGACAGCCTGAGTGACGATGTATGTTTCAGAGGCCAGACTAATACGTTCCTCTCTTAGGATGCCAGTTGTATGTGAATGTTCGTCTCACCTCGTGTGACGTGAAAGGGACAAGTATGCCGATGCCTCCGGATATCGTAGTGTAGACCAGCGACTCTGAACCTCCAGGTATCAGAGTTGTTTTCTGGAGAGATAGCACCGTCTCTCCTACGTGGTAGTTCACAACCACTTCAGCCTGCAGAGTCACAGAGGGAGAGAGAGTCAGTCATGAGTTTTTGTTATCTGTGCTGATTCACCCCCAGAGTGTTGTTCATGATCACTTCAGACGCCCACACGGTCACAGAGATGGTCAAAAGATTATTATATATGACCCCTTATTGCTTTTCATTACCTGGGTTTGACTCGTGACACATTTATTTTTATTTGCATCTCTTCATGTGACCTAAACTTATATTGTTAAAACAATGAATTAAAGATTTTATAGTCCTTAAACTTTTCCACGTTGAACCCATTAATCTAGTCGGATGTTGATTTCCTGTACTGCGGCGCCTGAGACTTAGATGTACCAGAGAGCCAATAGAAAGGGTCAGTGAGACAAAACAGAGTTAGAGTGCAGGCCGAGACTGGAACAGGAACTTTACTGACTCCATGGTAAGAGCCCCATGTCATACAGGGAGACCATAGACTGTAGTTATTAGCGGACAAAGCCTGAGTGAAATCAGACATCTGTTCCTACAGGGGGCTCAGGACCCTAACTCTCAGTCAACCTAACGACAGGCTGAGAGCTGAGGTGGTTTTAAGCCTCTTAACAAACTGTTACATCACAGCTACCTGTCAGTCATGTCAGCCACGCGCTTAACTATGGATAACACATGGTTCATAAAATCTGGTTTCTAATCAAACATGCACATAAAGCTTCTCTGAAACTAAGAATAGAAATGAAAAATTTGATCAGATATCTAATTGAAGCCATTTCAGGTCCCCCCCCCCCCCCCCCCCCCCCACCCCCCACTGCTCAACTCTTCTGACAACTACATATGTGTAAAAAGTGCACACACAGTGGGCTCTGTGCCGAGGCTACGCTCTGAAAGACACGCAGTGTCATCGTCTGCAAAGAGGAAATTGGTCCGGATAGTCCAACCTAATCCAATAACCATCAAAAACCTGCTTTAGCAATAATTAGAGATGGTAATCAGGATGTACCGCAGATACAAAGACAGCATTGGGCAGTAATAAAACCTTAGCATTAGCCTGGCCTTTTTTGGTCTCGTGGCATCAGTGTCACATATGTTGTGCATGCAACTCTGTGCCTCCAGACACAACTGAGTCAGACATGAAGTGAACACAGCTCCGCTCTGATGGTAATCAGCCAGCGGTGGATTAGAGGGGGTAACATCAGTGTTTCCAAAGAGATAAAGAGCTCTTTATCTCTTCTTCCCTAGGGGCAGCCGCCAATTATCCCACTCAGGGTCGAACCTGCATGTTTCACATTCCGATCCTCAACTTAAAAACTCTCTCTGTGAACCCTGAATGGGCATTCCATTGTCCTGAAACACACATTTGTTTATGTAACAAAATAAGGGATGAAGGAGTCTCAATGAGGCAGTGCTTAAAGCTAACATCGATAAGCCAACAAGCTTAAAAAGGTGACTAAGAACCCACAGAGCACCTTGAATAATTTCTCATGAATGGATTGGAGTTTAGAACAATGTTTACTTTATTACTTGGGCAAACTATTAAAGCCTTTTTCAGAATGTGACTTGCAACAGCGCCTTAACAAAGCTCTGCCGTCGTTATGTCTTTGTACTTTTATATTGATCACACACACACACACACACTGTGTGACATTCATATTGTAGGCGAGACATCACATGGGCGTAAATATCGCACTTTCAGCTGGCAGTCTGAAAAAGGCTACAGAAACACCACAGCTTCCTGGATTAAAAACAAAAGACATGCCAAGACTTCTCCTCAGACATTCACTAGCGCTTAAAACATGAAGTTGTTTATTGTTGCAGCATCCGACTGTTTGTCTCAAGTTCTGTTATCATGACTTAACCATCACAGCATCTCACATCACACGTGCATGGCACCGAACGAGGCAGCAGAAGCCCCAAAACATCGCACATATCGAGCATTAGATATTTGATTAACAACAACAACAACTGAATGTGGTGTTGGAAGAAATTTCAAGAATTTATTTGAAGTTCATATCATCAAGCACATCTTTAGAAGATTACAATCTAAGCGTAATATAACATCAGGCCAAAGGCTACACCGTTCAACACAGGACTCACATGGTGTCTTTGTTTTTAGGTTCAAGGAGCATAAAAACAAGTCAGGACCGGCTCATGAAAGAAGAAGACTACTCAAGTGCTGTTTGTCCAGCATGAGACAGTATCTGTGAAAATAGTACCTGCAGTGTCACATGACGGGGGTTATGCCTTGGTCTTGTGCTAGTGGAAGTGGTGGAAACGTTTGTTATTGTCCAGAGGTTTTAGATCAGAAGTCCTGATTTATGCAATGATGAGTGTAAAATACTTAACCTTCTTTATTTGGGGTGCAATAGATCACAAAAGTCTTGGCTTGGATCGAATCAGAGATTTTGTGCGGATCAGATCATTTTTCAGATCGCATTATAATGCCTAAAATACAGTTGTCATGGTGTATCGTTTTGAGAAGTGGGATAACTTGAAGGATAAAAAAAACTTGACTATCTTCACATTTGCACCGAAGATCTCCGTTGCACCTACATGCAGCTTTCTTTTCACCGAGACTCTGCTCTGGTATTTATTGGCAGTAAATTAATTTTGGATGATACATTTTCCATCGATCCCCAGATCATGTGACTAACAGATCACAGATGTGACCTTTTAAAATAAATAAATAAAATTAGATTGGAATGCATCTAATTGAATACATGATAGCATTAAGTGAAGCTGTGTATGGGTAATTGAGTTCATCCACTCAGATGCAAACTAGCACACACACTTTTTGGATAAGGAATCCATGCGTCCACACCCACATCTAAAAACAGACACAGTACATTTCCAAACCCAAACAGATTTTCAATCAAGCTGACAAACACTGTGTCACAAAGACAACTGGGACCAACTTATAATGTCTCAATCGGAGGGACTTTCCCAAACTATCTGCTACCTAAACACTTTCTGACCACAACTTAAATTTGGGATGAGTGATTAGATTTGCATTTCTCCATTCTGCATGAGAGTGTTTGTCTGCACAATTGCATTTGTCAGTAGGTTAAACTTGTGGTTATCGGTGTTATGCAGTTTGAGTGTGTACACATGTGGATGGTTGGAGGAGGCAGATCAGGGCACCAGGACAGAGTCCTGCACAGGCCTGACATTGTGGCGGCAGCAGCAGCCGGTCTGAATCTTGCAAAGCACGAGCCTGACAGAACACAAACCCTGAAGCGGCAACTCTAACAGAGAATTTACTTTTCCACTTTTTATAACTGTCACACTCAATCTTAAGCAAAAATGCGTCATGTTGCACCCTGTTTTTGTCTCTCAGAGAGAAAAAGGTTTAAACTGTCTTCCTGCGTGATGATTTCTATTGTGTTCAGTAGTGCAACAACGTGGTGGAGTTTGCACACGGGAGGGACAAAAAATGTTGAAAAGTCATAAAGCCACACTGGTCTGTGTCGCTGTCTTCACCAGCATAGCTCACATTCACAAATCAATACACAATGAATGGGGATGAATTTTTGATCCCAGGTTGGCGCTGTGTGTGATGATGGCGGCTGCAACCGCAGGTGAGGTAGTGACGGCGTGGGTGTCTGCATTTTATACTGGTATATATACACCAGTATAAAAAAAACTAATTTGTTCAATGTAGACATTGACACACCTCCACTGCTCTGCGTCGGTTCGTAACAGACTGATGTTTGGGTCTTGAGGAGACTTCAGATATGTACATTTTTAAATACCTGTGAATGGAACACTACTGTTTTCTGAGTTAAACTATGATTGAAGATCTCAAGTGTTTTATGCCTTGATACTATGGATCCATAACATCTGATTTTAGTTTTAAAAACATCTGGTATCAAAAATGTTGACTGTAAGAGAACATTCTTTGATCAGTATTTTACCTTCTGTGATGCTCCATTAAGAAGGCCTCGATCCCAAAGTGCTTTGTTTCCTGTGGGGTCTTCGTCCACATCATCGCTTGTATTTGGGGGAAGACGCACCTGAGAAAATTAAGCAGAAAGTGAAGTTAGAGTTAGAGTTAGACTTTAGCTTGTTAGCTTTGCAGGGCGTCACAGGTTTCTGTGTCAGGCAGACACGTTTTATACAAGTCAGATATACACACACCAAATGGTCCCCGTCCCCATACTTACTATGCTGATGTTGCCAAACTTGTCAGCGGAGGCCATGGTGTCGTAGTCGAGCAGACAGGCCGTGGTCACCCAGCGAGGATAGGTGTCATCAGCGAAGATGATGAGCTGGTTCTCGTTGCGTCGATAGCGAACCCAGAACAGACTCTCCTGAACGTCAGACACGATCACACGCTGACCAACCGGGTAGATGCCTGTCACCAGGTTGGGAACATGCTAAAGAGAAGAGTAAAAAAAAGTTAACTTTGAAGGCATGATGTATATACGAGGCTGTGATGAGAATATTTGCCCTTACACTCATGCTACATGTAGGTCGCTGGAACAACAATATCAACAAAAGTGAGGAGAAGACTGTAATGGCGAACAGAAAACATGACACAGCCATTCAATTACAGGCACCAGTCACAGGGTATAAATGTCACCACCTTCTCCCACTCGCTCGAGGACAATTCTCCTGATAAAATCCTGCTGCATTCTCACAGCAGCTCACTTGGCTCTCTGGGGAAGCTGGCAGGAGAAGCTATGGATGGAGTCTGAGTGAATAGTTTAGTTTATCTTCACAGATACAGCTTCTCCTGAAAACATCAGGAGTTTCTGCTAGTGTGAAAGCACTGCAGGTCTTTATAAGCACCTTGTGCAGCTGTTATTATAAACAAATAAACAACTGTACTGTTGGTATCCTTAAACCTCTAAAATGTGGCCAAAACACTTCCCACCTAATAAAACTTAAGTCATCTTTTATCTAAGGAGTGATAAAAATGCAATTAAACCAGTGATCCTAAAAAGTGCTTGCAGACTCATTCTAATATATTTTTTTTATATTTACACACTCCGAATTCGTAAGAGTGAGACACATCTGAGATAAATTAGACGATACCCATAGTCACTGTACAAGCTTATATCGGCTGGTCGATTAATAGACATGACACGGGCTGATTTTGGACTCTGGCTCTGGTGAAGTTTGTGTGTTTGTGAAAACAGGCACCTTGACGGACAGCACATAGATTCTGTCCTTTACGATGTCGTGCTTTGGAATTATATCTAATCTACAAAGGAAGCAGTGGAAGTTCAGGAGACTTTCCATTATTAAATTAAACTGTTAAACTCTTGAAAAAAAAGGGCTTTGTGTACTGTTAAGGTATAAATAACATCAATGTGTTTGCAGGAAGGTAGAGCCACAGATTTTAACATTCATGCCTCTTGAAATTGATCTGATTGCTCAGCTTTTCAAATAGAATAATTATTGATTTACGCAATCATACATTTACCTCTTATTGAAATAGTTCTATCCCATTATGTGGTTGATAATCCTTATGTAGTTAAGGTCAAAAAAACAAACACACACTCAGTTTCTTAAAGAAAACTGTCCGTCTACAAAGACCCAGAATAATACCGTTTTCACACTTGCAGAAATCTCCTGATATTTCCCGGAGGAGCTGTATGTGAACGCAAACAGACAGGTTATTCACTCGGACTTCACCCAGAGTTTCTCCTGCCAGAGCCCTAGTTTTTCTTCCACAGCAATTCTAAATGGGCTGATGTGAAAACGCCGCAGGATATTCTCCGGAGAATTCAGCTAGGAGGGGGGGGGGAGTGTCGTTTCTATACTGTTACTGCTGCAAGATGCAAATATTGTCAATATTGCACCGTATAGCGGACAGCGCTACTTTGGTGTTGATTTTTTACATCCCATTTGCAGGAGATAGTCTCCATCTGTGAGGAGCATATGTGAACAGCCAGGTCGGGAGAATCTATAGAGCAATCCTCCTGTAATTATCTAGATATTATCCAGAGTGCACATGTGAAAACGGCTTTGGTAACACTGAGGCAGTAACATGCTCTGTGAGGCAGAGGAATTTTCCCTCTTCCGTTGATTCATTTGAAGGTTAATAAGTTTTGAAAAAAGGAAAACAGACTCTGTGCATGGAAGGACAAAACTAAAACACAAATCTTGCATTGTTATACCTTCATAAAGTAGGTAACTCCAATGATCAGAGTGGTAGGAGATATATCTGAACCCTTTTACCCCGATTTAAAAATTAAGAACAGACAAAACAGATGTAACGTATCCAACCCTGTGTCTATGAGAATAATGTGGATGTGTGGTCAAAGTGACCTTGAACTTTGACCACGATAATCCAATCAGTTCATACAGGAGACAAAGTTGAAGTCTGTGCTCAAATTAGACAAAGTGGCTCCAAGGATTCTGAGGAAATCACTTTGCATCAAAAGGATATTGACTGCCAAAAGAATGTTTTTTTCCAGGAATTTATTTTTGTAGTGAGAAAATGAATCCTAGTTCACGTCAGTAAGATCAGGATGCAAAAACTCCAAACCACATTTTTCTTTTGCAGAGTTTTTTTTGTATGTCGTTTGTAATATCTGCAGCTTCTTTCTTCTGCTCCTCCTGCTGTCTGAGCATCACAGAAGCAGGCCGATCCACCATCAGAGGTACAAACAGACACGTAATGGGGGGATACAATATGGAGCTCCTGCTGTGTGTTTACATACTCTGCCTCTCAAACTTAATCAACACTAGTGAAGTGATTTTCAGCAGAAAAGAGCTACATAAGCTGCATACGTGTGTGTGTCTGAATTTGGGTTGTCGCCTCACCTTGTTTTCACATTTGCGAAGCAGCTTCTTCTTGCCGAGGTCGTAGATCCTCAGCAGTTTCCCGACTCCCACCAGGACTCGTCCTTGGAATGGAGCAATGGCCAAAGGCACATCTTCTACAGGGGTCTGCCAATCAAAACCAAAGAAATACAATTAATTGTGTTATTTTTGGAAACTTTGAGAGCAGCATATTTTCTAAAAGCAGATGTGTATGAATAGGCTACAAAGCCAACTCTCTCACAATAGTTCACCACAAAACATTGTTCATCGTGACACATATTCATGATCACAACACTTGGAGAGAGACATGTTTATAAGAAATCTGAATAAATAAAAAGGGAAAATTCATTGCATCAGAAATGACTCTCTTCTGTCATCATGGGACTCTCCAACTTGGAGACTTTTCTTTTAAGACAATCACAAGTTCTGTTTTTATAAAAGATTACTCCTGTGATGACAAAAAACTCTTTATTAAAAATAATATGTTTGAAACCGATTTCTCCTTGCAACTCAAATGTATTTCTTGTAAATATGTTTTTGTTGATGTTCCAGATTATAAATCACACCAGTGTATTGACGCAGTTGGTTTTAGGAGGGTCCCTCAGAGACAGAAAGGGTTTAACATTTCTTCCTGCATGATGGTTTCCACTGCATTTAGCAAAGTCTACAAAGTACTCACTGTTTTCACTGCTGTGTCTGTAAGGTGACCTTGAGTGATGTCAAAGGTGCCCATAAATAAAATGCATTATTATTATTAATTTCTGTGTGGCTCTTTTAGCACCACCGGTTTCCCCTTGTGGATTTGCTCTCTTACTAGCTACAGTCAACCTGCGGTGAAAGTTCTGAAGTACCCGCAGCCCGCGAGTGGCTCGGCCCACCTTCACTGGCCACTCATTGACTTGAATTCTTTAAGTTAGTCCAGCACTCCACAAGGTTTATTTACTGAACAATATACCACTGTTTTCTTTAAATTCAGGATTTTGAGATAATGAGGTAGGAAAACTGTTATATGGCGCTGCCCGCCTGCTCTGTGTCAATATTTATCCTCAATGCTTGTAAGAAACAAGAACAGCTCTTGTTTGCAAGAATGTCACTAAACAGAGCGTTATGCCAAAGCATGAAGGGACAGAAGCACTGAACTGCTTTTCTGGCGGCTGTGGCTCAGTTGGTAAAGTCAGCCGTCTCTCAATTGAGACATTGTAATGTGATACCTGCTGCATGCAGAGTCCCTGTGTCCCTACATGGCATCCAACAAGATAATTTAATCACTTTAGAAAATCTTGTGATCGGAAAATATGGTGACGAAATCTAATTAAAATCAGTTGAATTTCAATATTTCCCCTTAGGGTTTAAGAAATTAAAATCTAAAGGGCAACCGTAATGATTAACCCAAAAACCACGACCATGAATCTACAATTTCTGTTCAAAGAGGAATACCAAATATTGGATATGACGACTCTTTTAAAAACCCTCGACCCACAGCAAATGAAGATGAATATTTAGTACAACTTGCCCTCATCATTCCTTCGGTAAATTATATTTTGAAACAAGATAACAGTGGTCACAAGTGAAGTTTTGTCCTTTACGTATCAAGTGATTAACCTTTTATTCATTTTGGAATTATACTTTTCAAACAAGATTACAGCCGTCACAAGTCACAGTGTCTTTAAATCTCCTGTTACTCATTGCATCTATGCCCTTACAAGAGTCTCTGAACTGTGTTGTGTTTGAACGGCGCTGCATAAATAAACTCGTCTTACAGAACCACAGAGGGTCATGTAGATTGTAACAATATGTTCAGACTTTTCCTTAAATGTTTCTGTGTAGTTCAATAGGGTTGAGGTCTGGCAAGTGAGCACAGAAAGTAATTGAAATCTTAAGTTTTTGCTGTTTCTGTGGACTTCAAACAGGCCCGTCATCACTTTGATTCATGTTTAAGCTTAAATGTAAGGCTCAAACATCAAGCCCCGTCACACAACTTTAAGCCAAAGAGGAATGTATGTATGCAGAAAAACATGGTGCTCCATCGTGTTGGTGATCCTTTTACAATTTCATCCCATCACACTGAAGTTCATGGGCTGCTGTATTAACCACTAATGTGTCTGTCTTCTTGTGTAAGCCCTGTGAGAGCAACTTCGACATTATTGTTTTGAGTTGTCATGGATGAGGGTTTCAGAAGAACTGCTCTTCCAATAAGGCTGCAGTTGGAGGTCTTTCAAAAATATCTTTACAAAGTCAAGAACTGGCGACCTTCTTAGCCAACAACTTTGATCATTTGATCACTAATGATGCATTGTTTTCAGACGGCAGAAACTTTTTCATAGTTCTGGGAACTGTTGGAACTTTTCAATTTTTTTGTGACTCTCCACCGCAGGAACTATGAACTTTTTAGTTCCTAAACTACAGAGTATGTACTCTCCCACCATGGTGGTACGAATCGACACAGAAAGTAGTAGTTCTCAGGGAACTCCCGAGCGGATAGTTCCTCTTCAAAAAGTCCCCAGGTTCCAAAAAACCCCCATCTTAGGTGTCCTGCTTTCATTAAAAAATCTCTACAGGGAGTCATTTAGTGTCTCCCTCCAAACATGCCTGCATGAACAAAGGCTTGCTCACCAAGGTACTTCTGAATGAGACGATGAAAACTGATGATGGGGAGATAGGGCGGTAAACATAGTTCAGTGGGAATATAAAGTAAAGGTTAAGAAGGGCAAGGACAGCTATGAGTTCAACATGTTAAAGTCACTGTGTCCAATGAAGCCCCACTTGTGTCTCAGTCTATAACAGCCTGTAATAAAAAGAAAAACGTTTGAACTTCAAAATCATTTTAAATGTTAATTTACTGTCAGATTTTTATTTATTTTTTTGTGAAAGATTGCCAGGTCTAGAGGGGGCTGCCAAAGATCACAGGAGGGGCACGAGGATTTGTCTGCTCGTAGGTTGTCAAAATAGGATTTGCATATATGAACTGAAATCATGATAACATATTGACTGGATGGTTTATCCAAAGGTATTTCCCTATGAGAAAGTGTGCAGGCTTATACTGCTGGGTTTAAAAAGAAATATAACAATATAACAGAAGAAGGGAGGGAGGGGCTCCAAGGGGGGAAAGTTTCTGATGGGGTTTGAGGGCAAACTCCTTTCAACTGTCTGCTGTCCGTTTTGAGTGTTAACAGGCTAATACAGTTTGAGTGTACGGTTTCTTCCCCACAAACACATGTTTGAAATTCTGAAGTGCTTCAGTGAATTGTACGCCTATAGTCTTAGAAAGTACTCTCAGGTACTTGGAAGAACTACAAGCACGGTACCTGGGAGTCCACCTGGACGGCAGGCTGGAGACAGCTAAGCATGAAGGACTTCATACAAGATCAGCCTGAGCCAACTTTCCCTGGAGGCTCCAGGGAGTCAATATTTGCAGGTTAAGGATATCTCTTCTTCCAGGGAAAATCTAACCGTGTACTCCAACAAGGCCTATAGCCAATTGGTGCAATGAACACGTACTGAGTGAGAAGCACTGCTTGACTTCATTAAAAGTGATTTTTATCTTACCTTTACCTTTATACTTTCGGCATGGTGTATATTTTGCCTTTGTATCTTATTATTGCAAAACAATTCCACCAGGTTTAACAACGTTCAACAACAGTTCTAAAAGGCCGTATGTATACCAGAGAACTGGCTGCTGAATGTATATACTGTAATTCCAACTACCGGTAAGTTATCTAAAGGTATTGGCTTGGTCTTAATAAAGCTGGAAAACAAAGAATATGGCTGTTTATTGAAGTTTTTCAAAACACAGACGGACCTTCTTTGAGGCAGTGTGAGTATTGTTGACGTGTCAACTAGCACACAAACTCTCTCGAAGTCACCCAGCTGAATATTGACAATATTTACTACAGCATGAATCCAAAAGAGTAACACCATTTTCTGTGCCTATGATAAAGTGTGTACTCCTATAGTTTTGTAAACATGAATATGTCACTGAATTGTGCAAACATGGTGTACCTCAGAATGTCAAACTGTGCAGGCATAATGTGTCTTGTATCATGATGCGTTTATGTGCACTTAAATTCAAGATACGGTTCAGTGGTTGGGAAATTTCCTCTAATGGGAGTTGATGACACAGTGCTAGAATAAAACTATCATGACTCACTTCCTCTTTTTAAACCACACCAGGTAACGTTAGAAGATGGAGTGATTCAGCAGACAGCTGCTGCTCTATTTGAGTTTCTGGAGACTGAATGGGCAGCAACACATGATATCCGTGTTTGGTGTCTTTCCAGATTTCCTGGAGCTCTCCTGCCTGCTGACCAATGAGGACCTCTCTCTCACTTAAATCCAATCCTTATCTTTACTAACTTCTCAAACAGTGACACACTAACCCACATTTCAATAATAACGAACACCCTTAACCCGAAGCTTATTGATCATGGGATACAACAGCACTCCGCTTATAGAAGAACGTGAACCCAGTTGTCTCACATCAGTGTGATGGCAATGCAATTTCATTTTAGCCCCTTTGAAAGTGCATTTATTTTGATCAGTCAATCTTTAATCCCAAAACTGTTACCTAAACTTTGACACCAGACTGAGCTTGCTGCAGACCTTCAGATTCTTCATCTGCAGTTGCCTGCTAACCTGCACTCCCTATTGGCAAGGTAAGTGATCGCAGCAGTGGTTTGGATTTGTATAATGTGTAAACACGGAAATGTCACCATCTACAGGCGAAGGAGAAACGCAGTGCAATTCTCTGTTTTGAATGTATTGCATTTCACCCCTTTCAGAAATTTAAGTGTAATTAAACTTAACTTGTTGGCTGGGCGGATTCTGTCCTTTAGTGCATGTGTGGTGCAAACATCTTTAACCACGTCCTTGCAGCTCTCAAATGGTTAAAAAAAAAAAAAAAAAAAAAAAAAAAAAGGCTTTTTCTGTCTTTCATTATTTAAGAATCCAACCCAGTGGAAATGGTGACACACAGGAGTCAGTATTTATTTAAGTCAGATTCAGAGGAAAAACTCCTCACAGTACCTTCAGTGTCAGACTCACCTTATGTACAAACTCCAGCTTCTCTCCTCCGCCAGTGAGGCGATATGTGTAGATAAATCCTCCACCCACTGATCTGGGGTTGAGAATCATATCTCTGGCAACACCCACCAGAACGTACCAATCATCCCCCGTGTTGGTGAAACGACAAACTGCAACACTGAAAAAGATCAAACACAGGAAGGTAGGAGGTGTAAATCATGGGCTCTTTTTTAAAAATTACTCAACAAAGAGGATCTTTTATAATAAATGAACTGGGATGTCCGACACGGTCATAAATCTACCGCAAAGTTTACTAAGTATTATCTAACATTGTGCCTTTGAAGCGGGTACAGGGTAAATGAAGGCAAACACCAACACAGTCTTTATGCAAGTTACCTCTCATGGTTTAAAAACTTGCATTAACGCAGACAATGATGCGTATGAATGATTCCACAGGATGTTGTCTGGGTGTAGTTAATAGAGCTCAACAGTGACCGGCCACTTTTTCAGCGGCTCTGATTCTGGAAGTAAATATTCCCGTTCAAATCCTGCATCGACATTTCACAAAATCCTTATATCAAGAGATTGAAGTTTGTAACCATGACAACCAGCTAACCCTACACTTTTGGCTATAGTACATTCTATCGGGCGCAAAAACGACATCAAGAAACAGCGGAAACCTGTGTCTACTACAGGAGCATGCACCATCGTTTCACACTCCGGTAGCTCGTGGTCAATCTACTTTGATTTTTCTTTATCAGCTATAATGTCACAACCAACCAGCTATAGAGAAAATATGTACTTCTGGAAGCACACTAATGAGCCCTATAATAAGAAACAAATACTGCTGGATGAAACTACATATTCAGTTTATCATGTTGTACATCATCTACTGTAACAAAGTTCATGCTTGAAACTGATTCCAGTCAAATAAAACTGAAAATGAGAAATAATAGTTTACAGGATTGTGTGATTAAAAGTTGCTAATAAGCGTGACTGAGGCATTAAGAGAGATGAGAATCCAAGTCTATAAAAACAAAACAAAACAAGTCCTTTCTTCTGACTAATACAATCACGCTGAAAGGTCCGTCATCCGGTTTGGCAGCCCTTGATATCGACTGTGCCAAATAAATCCAGCAAGTTAAGAAACAGCCCTGCTAGAATATGCAAGATTCTGGGAATATTAGGGGGCTGACTTTAATCACTGAGAAAAGACATAAACATGAAACAGTTCATGGTCAGACTCTGGACTCTCTTACCTCATCTGACCCCACCGCAGGTACACACCACTTTAAATTATAAAAATATAAAACAGAACGTCATGTGAACCCTTTACTGCAGTGTGTCTGTGATTGCTCATTTTCCAAATCTCCGTCCTTTCATATTCTTTGTCCGTTGTTTTAAAAAAAACTGACTGAGGTTAAATCAGAATGCATACACAGAAAATCATGCAAATCATGACAGCGTGTACAATACAAGACTGCAGGCAAAGAAGGTAAAATGTTGATTTCATGCAAATGTAAACGTCATGGTTAAATACTCTGTGTAGCGTTTTACATTTAAAGATTTAATTGCATGTTCTGTTCCTAATATAGTAATAAACATAAACTTCACCTTCTGTCCTGCCCTCTGCATACTAAACCATGTATTAAGTTTCCAGCACTGCTAATCTCACTCCCTGTAATCTACAATAAGCGATAGAAGCACCTGCCTAGGGTGTCCTGATTACACTTCTCATTAAAAGGTGCATAGTGCATGAATACAGGTTTTACATATTTCAATCAGAACCGAGTTTCAGGTGATATGTCTTTGTTTGACTCTATAATTATTGTATTGAGTCGTGTTATTGATTTCAGTAACACATTTTTCATTTTGCTATTACTCTGCTGCTAAAGCTCATATCCTTGAACTGACTCACCTGAAAGCAGCCTCGTTCTGTTCCAGCTGCACCTGGTCCAGCGTTGTACCCTGTATGGGGTTGACGAGACGCACCAGTGAGGCCCACTGTCCCGCTCCCGCTTTAGGAGCACCAAAAATGGCCTCAGATAGATTCTCGTTGAGGAAGGCTGCAGCCATCTCAGCGGCAAGCTCTCTTTCATCCTCACCAGCCGCCTCCACCATCTCCTGCAGCGGCCAAAAAAACAAACACAAAGCAGGTCAGCTGAAGGACTAATTTGGAAAGAGCATCTTGAAAATAAATAAATAAGGACTGTGCTACTGTTAACTGTCGAGCCCTACTCTGAAGACAATCAATCTGCATGATTGAAAACTAAATTCATAATAAAACTAAGGACTGAAAATGATGAGGTGTCAAAACCTTCGATAGGGTCTCTGCATGTGTGACTTATTGTATCTTTCTTTATCTTTTTGTTTAAACTGTTGTCTTTTAGTCACACAAAAGCCCTTCAAGGGACAGGTGATGAAAATTACACTCCGCTATAAACAATCTGATGCTCACATTGGTTGGCTGTTTTCAGATTCAGTCTATTAAATAAACCATAAATAAATAAAATAAATAAAATGCACTTGATTGTCTGGTCAACAGCATATCTCAAAACATCTGCATTTACACTTTGTTAGACAGAATGCTAACACACAATCATCTTTCTTTTTCACCTCTTAACTTAAAAAAAAAAAAAAAAAAAAGACAGCCTTCTCTCCACTGACACAAAGTGGTTAATACATCATCTCAATGAAGTAGCAGCTCATACCTCAGCCATCTGTTGCTTTCTCTGAGCCTTGGTCGCCTCGGTGTAGGCATTGTGGTCGGTCTCGATCAAAATGAGGTTGTTGGACTCGGGGTGGATGACAAACTTCCGGGGTGTGTACTGAAGAGGAAACGCCACCTGGTTGAAGACGGCTCCTAGCTTCTCCAAAGCCAAGATTCTGTTGGACGGATAATGAGAAGAGGGGGAGTTATAAAACTTTTCAACCTGATTGGTGATGGCTGAGCTCTGCATACCTACAACACTGTTCTGACATTTTAGTGACAGGTCAATGTAGGACTTTTGTTCAATAAGTGTGTTGTAGGTTATCAGGGAATTTGGTGTGATCATTAAATACCTTGTTTTCTTTATTTACTTTCTATACAGGCTGAAAGGTTTGCCTTTTGACATGACTTTATTATCATGTTTACAAAGATACTGTCCGACTGTAGTCATTATATTGACATTTTCACTCTATTTTTTATCATAATCCAACTTTTTCCTATCGCAATAAGAAAAAGTAATGGTCACCGTTAAGTTTTTGTTAAACTTTAAATGAGAAAACACAAACAAGTGGATTCTCCACAAATATTTTCTAGGACAAAGGCTGCTTCCCTTGTCATAATTAAAAGGAACGCATGGAGCCCATTTTCCATTTTGCGTAAGGCTTCTCCCTGCAGGAGGGCGTAACTTTTATTTGAAATAAATGACTGATGATAAGTGAATTACACAAGAAGAAATCAAACAACAGGTTTTGGCAGCCCTCGATTTATGTCAATCAGAGAGACTTTTCTGAATGTGTTTTTCAAACCAGACACTGCTGTGTTGTTTTTTTGGATGCGAGATGATATGATTCCACCCAAGAGCGAGGAAGATTGGCCAAGTCTGAGGCCAAAGCTTATACGCAATACTCCACGTTTTTCTGTAGTCAATATGGCATGTTCACTGATGATAAAAATGAAAACTTCCCCCATTTTATATACTGTAAAACCACATGAAACATGTTTTTTAAAGTTTTTTTTAAGATAAAGTTGATTTCATACTCATTGATTATTTGTTCTGGTGCATTTCCAGTGGCACACAGGGCAATAACAGGACATGTGATACTTTTACAGAAAGTCTCTGTACCTCAGAGTGTTGGTAGAAATGGCCACTATGCCTTCAGGGCATTGCTCCGATGCAAAACCAGACGCATACTCCAGCGTTTCATATGACAGAGGGGTAAGATGGAAGCGTGACTGGTACGAGTAGCTGAGCCAGGAGCGACTGGACATGGCCAGCACCTGTCAGGAACAAGAGAGAGAAACACCTCATGATCACCTGTTCTTTAAAATGACAAACATTTACAGATCTAAGGGCAGATAACACGTTTACAGCATTCAAGTGTATCATGTATATTTAAACTGGAGTAATAATAGGATTACTCACACCACTTCTTTGTGATTACTGATTACATGTAAATGTTTGAGATACTTACAGCTTCCTGTCCCTGCATCCTGACTCTGAAGAGCTTGACAGGTCGTGATCCCAGGTAGCGTGTTCTGGTATCCGACAGGTCGCCTGTCACTGGGTCGAGCACAGTCCTCAACAGCACGCCGTTCTGAGGAAAGAGATCAAACATGTAAGCAGTGCATAATGTCCATATAAAGAAGCGAGACATCTGGTTGTATAGGGGGAATCTCCTTGTTTGACATCTGCTCAGATGTACATTCACTCTAGCTTACTGTACAATCGTTTTAACTTTTAATCATCATGTACCAAGTATCAAGTATTTTCCTTTTAGGTTTATCACTGAGAAGATGCAGCTGACCAGATGCTGACACCACGTGCAATAATGCAACATTTTCACAATCTGTTTAGTGAATGAGACAGGATACCTGAAGTCCAATGTTGAGGTAGAGAAAGCCGATGGTTCCCTTTTCTCCGAGCTCATCCTGTTTCTCAACTCCACCCATCTCAACGATACACAGACTCTCTGGTTGGGCTGGAAGGGCCTGCATGCTCAATGGTTGAAGGCAATCCTGTCAATGATAAAGATTCAGACGGTTAAGATTAATAAATAATGAAAAAAATACAGAGAGTAGCCAACATATAAAACAGTCTCACAAGAGGTGCTGTTAGTCGTTTTCATACAAAAGCATCCTTTACTCCCTCTACTGGACACTTGCAGGTAGTAAACACTCCCATAAAAACCATTTAATGAACAATACCGAGCTCATGACAAATTCAGGGGCTTTATGAACTTCTACCATGTGCTTAGATGGTCTGCTGACTTCTGTGATTTATAAGGTTGACTTCTTGGTTGGTCAGATGAGTCAGCAGTTCAGTTCTTTGAGTCGATGGTTGATGTATGCTCAACAGGTTATAATTCTTGGCTCTGTGATCCTAAATAAATCTCTTACAGGAGCATGAAAACATTTAAAGGAGGATAAACATCTGGTTTGCTGGTCATTGGCGATAACCCTAACCCGACAGCAGAGAGTAATTTTCAAGATGCACGACGCTCTCCTCTGGGTCTGGGTGTAACTGTTGTATGAATACACATGGAAATGATTTGTCTGCAAGATAACAATACTTCCACCAAATAACATGCAAGTTCTGCTCAATAATTGTGTATTGTTTTTGTTCATACCGAGGGGTCCAAGGAGATGATCCGGACTGTGTTGTCCACCAGTCCCACAGCAAGGAATCGTGAACGTTGCTCACCGGGTGGAACATTAGCCAGGCTCATACAAACCACGTCAGCGGACATCTCTTTCCGCTCGGTGTACTCATTCAGCTGGCCGGACTAGAGGAAGGCAGAGGAAGCAGATCAAAGCAGAGAAGGTTACACTACCATTGATACCTTTACTTACATTGGAATCTGTGATTGATAGTCTAGTCCCTCATTTTCATGAGAGGAGAGAGAGGCATAGAACCAATTTCTCCTTTTGTTTTCTGACCCTGACTGGCACTATTTCTCCTCACCCGAATCCACTGACTTGTTTAAAATGCCTCATCTGACATCTCCTTAACCATACCAACCAAACCCTGTCCATGCACTCCATAGCTCTTCTCAGTATTGAGATAGTTGATTGGGCAATGAACCCTCAACATTCCACCTATACCCAACAGACCCTAACTTTTCATCTACTCTGTTCAGCTTCTGCTGCCAAATCTGCAAATCTAAAGGCAGCTCTATCTAATGATGCATTACATAAAAATTGAGGGTTACGGGCGGCTACTTAATTTCAATGTGATTTATGTCAAAAATTCAGCATACAACTTCCAAGAAGATTGTGTTAAAACAGTTAAAATGAACTAATATGAGAGCAGAGATCTCATTCTGATTTGTGACTGAACTATGATGTTAAAGAATCCTAAGACCTGAAAGGCTGAACATGTAACATCAGAGCAACAACATCACTTCAACAATGCAAATTACTGAATTGAACCTCAAACTTCTTACCGGGTCCATCTCGAAGTAGACCAGCTCCCCTCCGGTGAGGGCGATGACGACCTGCCGCTGGTTCACAGCACAGCGGACGATTGTTTTTTTGCCTGGCGTCTTCCACTCGTTCACACGCTTGTCAGCTCGAATGTGACGGATGCCATCTGGGTATACCTGTTATGGACAAACAGAGGAATGAGCAGGAGAAATACAAAGGACAAACAAATAAGTATGGAGTGGTTTGATCTAGATTTTGCTTTTCTCGCTGTTTGCTATGATTCACAGCAAGCGATACGTTTTATTCATGGGTTGGACGAAGTGGACGGCCTATTTCACTGCGCTGCAGCACTGAGGGGTTCAGGCAATCCTTTCTCCTCACAGCCATCAGGCTTTATAACACACAGGAACAACAGCAGCGGCTCAAGACCTGCGCTGTGGGAGGAACGTCACTGCCCACCTTTTCCTCCTTAACACTCTCTCACCCCAGGAATGGGTACATTAATAAGAACTGTTTTTAGGATTTTAATTATCTTTGAATTCTATCTATGCAGTTTTTGATTACCCATGAATCTGTTTGTAGTCCTGTTCAGAAAATTAACATCGTCTTGTTCAATATTTTAACTTATATGCGAGTTATGGGGTAAACCTGAATTTCCCCCAGGGGATGAATAAAGTATCTATCTGGTTCTACAAATATCTCACTGTGCAACTTCAAGGTAGTTGTCCAGTGTTGTTACAGTAAAAAGAAAAGTATATTACAGGTATACTGGACCCACCTGCACCAGGGCGTCTTCACCCAGCAGAGAACAGGAGAGAGTGGGCGTTGTTCCCAGAAATCCAGAATCAGTCACTTCCTCTACAGTCTCTCCGATGGACAGAACCAGAGTGGCGTTCACGAAAGACACAATGATGTAGGCATCGAATTCGTCTAAAAAAAAGGGAAAAAAATAAATGAAGTATGGATTAGAAAATCAATGTTGATAGTCATGTTTGAGGCTTAACATAGAAAAAAAAGATGTGTGAAAGCACAGACAGACTGCAAAGACAACTTTATAGAATGACGCTTTGATTTTTTTAAAGTATTTCTCTTTGTATGACATTGTACGTCATACAAAGAATGAAATGAAAAACACATTTCACTCACGGACTGACTGAAAGGTTAACACACAGACTAAACACTTTGTGATGTTGAAGGTTTGTGGACATGGCAGTTAAAAAAAGCTGTGTGAAATTCATTCGTTCCGAAAGCCTTCAGAAGAACCGTACAGTCGTTTAAAAAAACCCTACTTTCAGCAGTCTTCACCAGACTCTGAGCTGACGCTGTAAATTTGATTTACGAGAGTTTTCAAAGTTTTTTACCTTCCACATGTCTGCGTACCGTCCACACAGCATTGGGGTTACCGGGCAGCTCGGACACGGCCATTTCTGACACCTTAAAAGAACGATACAGAGGAGAGAGAGAGGAGGGACAAAAAGGATTCAACAATCATGAAACTTCACAGATGTTACCATGACGCTGTAAAGGCTTAATCCAAGGATGTCAGTATGTTGTCACAGTTTAAACGACCAGTCGTGCAGGCCTTACGAGACTAAGAGGTGGACTGACTGAAGGTTACTATGACCCTGTTTGCACTGCTCACATGGTTAACTGGACCCCTTTGTTCTGAAAGGCTCAAACATAAAAAATAAGTGCATGAATCACATGCAGAGCACATGAGAAAACACAGTCCAGCCCTGCAGAAGGACTTTGTACTAAAAGACTCAAACTGGTGAAAAATTACAGAACCAGATGTGTCCAGCGTATGCGAGTACCAGCAGATAACTGGTCATTGTTTGGGGAGTGACAAGAGCCAACACTGGGAGGTGAAGAGATATAAAACAGAGGACTTTGTGTTTAAGCTGAATTCAGGTAGAAACATAAAATCTTCAGCTTTTATTCAGAGAAAAGACATGAAACATATCATCACTATTCAGCCAACACTGTGTGTGTTAGTGTGTGTGTAACATGTTATTTTGAGTGTTCGTACCTCCAGTCCATGTCTGAGGACCCTCAGAGTAGAGCGTGGTCCTCGTCCACAGGCAACATACAACTGTGGTGTGTCCTCATTTGCCAAATCAGCAATCTGTTAAAAAAAGCAAAAAAAAACAAAACAAGTGAGTCTTTGGAATTTCAATGAAAAGTTTAAATTCGAACAAGCCTTTAATTACAACAGCGATTTGAAGGGCCAACTGCAGGGTCCATTATGTCTACCATCTCACAGAAACACACACTGACCTGGCAAGACATGATGGGTGATAAGTTCTCCTGTTCATCCACCAGCACGAGGTTCTTGAGTGGGCGGGGCTGGAAGAAGAAGGTGTCTCCCTCTTCAAGGGGCATAGCAGAGGAGAACTCTGGCTCCTCATCGTCGTCACCCAAGTGGGCGATCTGGTAGAGGTAACTAAAAGGAAACAACAGGTAGAACACAGCATGAGCAACAGAAGTCAGAGGAAACTTTGAATAATCTGCATTTTTTATGTACATTGAGGGTAGTGCTGCACAACCAATTACCATTTCTTCATTATCACCATTAAAGCATTCCCAATAAACACTATTGCAAAAGTTTGTTTCACTTGCGATAAATAAGGAATAAATGTTTTATTTTAGATTTCATAGGAACATGTAGAAAACACAGGTATTGTGAAAACAACCAAATAGGTAAGTTGTCTGGTCATTTTAGTAGTGACCAGACAACCATTAAGGTCCATTCTCAATGCTCTACATGCTTAATATTTGCTTTTTTTTTTCCAAGGACATGTTACACACAAACAAAAAGAAGGAAATGGAAAGGAGTTGTGTCCAGGAAGCTCCACATCTGGAATGTGTATCCTTGAAAACCCAAATCTGGGTTCATGAAATAAACAAAAACAAGATCCGTGCAAGAATAAGAATTAGCCTCTGCCATTTTTGTTGACAAAGTTGATATTAGAAGTCTGCTGCTTCTTGATTTTGATTGGTTGGCATGGATAGGTAATATTATAAAGCGCTGCGATGTAATTTTTTAAAAACTTTTTTCAACTGAGAGGAACAACAACAAACATTGTTTTTGCGAGGGCATTTTTGTACGTAGGCCGCTGAGTGCTGAAAACAGTTTATCCTGTTCTGTCTTAACGTGTCATTATTAATGTTTAATTACTGGGTAATGGTCAAAGATGTACCTTTAGGAGCATAGTGACATGGACTTTAAACCCCAACATTTCTTTGAAGTAGACATTTGAGGGAAATCTGAAGGATATGTCTTCAGGGGTTCAAAGACAGTCAGACTGATAAACACAGACAGACAACCCGAAAACATAATGACTGTTCGAAACCACACTAGAATCAGTTTTTAGTGAACACGACATTTTGTAAATGTGTCTGAACTCAAAACCTATATAGTCCACTAATTGTATCCAATCATGCATTGTGAAAAGTAGTGTACAACCGATGGTCACTAACGAAAATACCATCATGCATTGTGGTTCAATACTTTTTGAGAAGCGGAAAATGGTGTTTAAGTGCTCATGGACGAGAGAAAAGGAGCGACCAGCTGCAGGTCTGTCGGCGGTCGGTCGGTGATCGAGTAGTGTCTGAAATGTTTTTTTATTGTGTTGAATGAGTTCACTTTATCGTCCACAACTTTTGGACACAACCAATTACTCCAAACAAAGCTGTCGCACAGAAACGGATAAATAAATTAACTTAAATTAATAAAATAGATAAATTGCTCATCATTTGGTCGAAAGAGGTCATTCTTACTCAATCTGGAGGTTTTCAAGTCCAGAAATGTAAGAACAAAGTGATTCAAAGTCATGGTCAGTCAGTACAAGTTACTTGGAGAGGAAAGAAGAAGAGTAGTTACAGACAAATGACTTACTGGTTTCCAAACTCTGAAGACACAAACAGGAAGCCGGTCTTCAAGACACACATGGCTGTAGCCACAGGGATCGTGTCGAAGTACTTCAGCCTGATTTCTGTGACCTGAAAAACAAAAACACAGACATCTTTAAACCCTTATTCTATGAATCAATGTTCTGAATCAACCCACACAACACTAAACTTAATGAGGCTGATTATTACAATAGATTTGTTTTATACCCTTCATATCTCTGTGACAGATTTTGACTTTGAAGAAGTGCAAATAGAGAGCAGTATGGACGAATGATAATCCATCGCTCCTCAGTCTTCACTCACCATTTCCTCATCTGTTTCCAGGGTAACCTTAAAGATGTCTCCCTGCTCAGTCTGGGCCAGGAAGAAAAACATGGACTTGGTCTTGTGGGTGGCTGAGCAGACAAATATCATGCCCCGCTCCGGGTCATCCAGGTCGTTCTGTGTGACAGGACAAATGAGGAGAATGACTCAAACTGTAATGAATCTTTGGGTTGACAGGTTAAATTATGTGCTGAATACTTAGAGCAAAGACACGTGTAACAGTTTTGTGCCACAGTAGTGGGAAGCTGTAATAGAATAACCTGAATTTTACATTATTTCAGTATTGAGCACTCACCCTACGACGTGGGATGGGACAGCGGATGTCAGGTTGGTCTCCAAAGTTCTTGTAGGTGATGTAGTTTTCAGAGCAGATCAGGACTCCACTGGGCCCATCTGATCCTCCGGGAACTACACAGACAGAAATGTTTAGTACATATACACTTATTTTTAAAAATATGATTCCAGGTGCTTTAAACAGCAGAGCGACCTTTTGTGCAGCCTGCACATTCCCCTCACTATTTTAACTTGCTTTTTAATGTGTTGTTGTCTTTGCTAACTGGTGCTGAGATCAGAGAAGGTACTTCTTTCTCCAGAGATGGTCAGAGAAGAGACATGACAAACTCATCACATCTGCAACACTTTGATGTGCGTAATAATCCTTTAACTAAAAATGCTCAATTCAAATACCTGCACAGTACATTGAAACTATCAGTATTAGAAGTTTAACATTTATCATAAGATTGCATTTGAGTCTGAATGCTTACCAGTAATGAGGAAGTTTCCGTGCTCCTCTAAAGCCTCACTGTACTTGCGGACCACGTGATTCAAACCGAGGTCCAGCTCGTAGAAGGTGAGCGTCTGTTGAGTGTTGGCGGCCGCTTCTCCTGTCGGGTCATTGTCAGCTTCCTGGAAAGAGCAGTAATAGACAGAGATTGTTTTTAATGAGACCATTGTTAGGTGAAATATAGTCTGAGACACTACTATGTGGTGATCTTAAACTAAAAATTATTGTATTAAAAGTTTTATAGTATCTGCACATTCAATCAAAATATTACAAATAACAGCTGAGTATCAGACTTCAAAATGTAGATCAGAGAAGTTTTTATCTTTCTCCAGCGATAGTCAGAGAAGAGACATGAAAACTCATCACATCAACAACACAAGCCTGTTGGTAACCGTACAGTCATGATAACATCTCCATACCTCATAGTCCATCTCGAGGCAGGCGAACATGGGGTTTTCAAAGCCTACATCGACTCCTACTACATGGTAGACCAGCGTGTTGGCTTTGTGTGCTTCCAGTGGAGAAGAGATGGTCAGTCTGGCAGCTGCATCTCTGTTCAGAATATAAACCAGCTTCTGTTTCTCGATCGCTCCTAAACAAGGGACAGAAAAAAAGTACTCAAAATGCTTGACACTAATGTAGTTTAAATATACAGGGCTGTTTTTTTTAAGTTGGAAAGTGACTCTACAGATGGAAAGAAGTTTGGTAATTTGTTCTGTCAACAGGGGACCATAGAGGAGTAAAGTCCAGCTAGAGACTTAGGACCCTGTTGTGAAGGTTGGATCAGACGCCTTTCATTGGCAGAACGTAGTGGGTGGGAGGGAGTGTAGACCTGGATTAAAGAGTTTAGGTAAGGATGAACCGTTTTTGTCGCTGTCTTTTAAGTGAGCAGCAGAGTTTTAAATTTGATGTGGACGGTAACTGAGAGCCAGTGGAGCGACGTGTGCTGTTTTGGTTCGGTTGAAGACCAGCCACACTGCTGCTTTTTGGATCATCTTCAGAGGTTTGCCAGTGCATGTACGAGGACCTGCCTATTAGGAGTTGCAGTTGTCAATGTGTGATATGACAAGCGCATTTACCAGGAGCTGTGTAGCATGCTCTAAAAAGGTAGGGCATGATCTTTCTGATGTTGTAAGGGGAAAAATCAACTTGACTGGGCAATCAAAACAAAATAATTTTCCTACCTATCATAACAGCTCTGCCTTTTGGGTCGACAGCCAGGAACTGGCCAGGGACGATGCGTCTGCAGCCACTCTTCCCAAAGGTTTCCTGATGGATCTTCTCAAACATGTTTTTTGATGGATGGTATTCCAGGATGATGATACGACCGCTGTCACTTCCAACAACAATGTAATCTAAAAAAACAAAAATACACAAAAAAGTGTCACATGTAGCACAACAATGATTTACCTTTGCATTGCATGAGTTTATTGTTTATTTAGGTCACAGCACTAAAGTCAAACATAAACCCTTTTCACACATACAGAAATCTCCTGAATAACTCCGGAGATTAGTCTACCCAGAGGAGCTGATGTCTGAACGTGGCAGCATATACTACTCCGGAGATTTCAATTTCAGCCAATGAAAAGAGAATGACGTTTATATAGTGACCGGCTAAAGTGTCTGCCCACTACGATCTCCGTGCTCTAATTAAACTGCTGCATTCTGTTTTCTGTTCGTCAGTATGTTGTTCTCCTCTCTTTTGTTGATGTTGTAATTCCATTGGATTACACATAGCTTTGATATAAAGACAAATATTCTCATTATAACATTGTGTAGCGGACTATGTTGCTATGGCCGCTACTTCCGCGTTGTTTATTTATGTCACGTCTTACCTCAGGAAATCCCCCCCCCCCCCCCCTCCCCTCCCTCCCCTCCCCTCCCCTCTGACAGGGAAAGTCCCCCGCTGTGAGGAGCATATGTGAACGTCTAGGTCGGGAGAATCTCCGGAGAAGTCCTCCTGTAAATATCTAGATATTATCCGGAGTGCATATGTGAAAACGGCTATACTCTTGCTAAAGGGTGATGACCAATGGGGATAAAAAAATTAAGCTTGTATGCTGAGATCAGAAATGTTCAATCTTTCTTCAGTGATTGTCAGAGAAGAGACATGACAAACTCATCATATCTGCATTACAAGCATGTTTTCTTAAAGCATCACCCAGAGACTTCATGAGCTAACTATGCATATAAATGTCCTTTGAAGTGTATTCATCTTTAGGTACATACCTTTGGTTCCTCCAGTGAGTCTGAAAGCCATCAGGGACCTAACGATGCCGAACACCTCCATTGTGAGCAGAGTGTGCACCTTTCCTGTATTGGCATCAGGCCGCAACAATTCCAAGATCTTTCCCCTGGAAGTAACAATCTCCTGTAACTTGGTTCCTATAAAAAAACCCACAAACATCTCTTTTCAGTATGGGTGTGATGAGGTCTTGTGGCACAAGTTCTTATTATGGTTTTGGCATCCTCAAAATCAAAACGAGATGATATTTCTCGTCAAGGTGTTTCATAGACGCAGAGCAGCAGCCACCTCGACTGAGTCTGATGTTGAACTTGAAATTATCACAGAAGATGCCCCCAGCCGCTTTCAAACCGTTTGTGTTGCAGCCATTTCCCCCGGTGGAAGATTAAACTTGTATGCTGAGATCAGAAATGTTCAATCTTTCTCCAGTGATTGTCAGAGAAGAGACATGACAAACTCATCATATCTGCATTACAAGCATGTTTCCTTAAAGCAACACCCAGAGACTTCATGAGCAGTAACATTCATTACAGGTTCACTTTTTCAAATGGAGCTCCATTGTTTGGCATTTTGTGACTTCAAATCAAATAAATACTTTATTTCCAGTCGTATATTTTATAATCAGTTTTCTTAAAAGTAGTGTTTAAAATATCATCTTGTGAACCCAATGTTGTGTTTCATCTCCTGAACTGAGAGTATCCTCATAGCCCAACTTTTCAGCATACGTCGAGTTTTAACCATCAACTGTAAGAACTAACCGTGTGGCTGCTCCAAGTTAGTAAGACTTATGGCTGAAGACTGAAAATGTCAATCAGTACATTTTACAAAAATTATTTTCTGCTTCCTGCTTATACCCTTTAGAGTCTAAAGGGTATAAACAGGAAGCAGAAAATAATTGGGTTATAGTTATTGAAATAACTTGCTACTTTCAATAAGTCTAAAGTTTAGACTTACTGAAAGTAGCAAGTTATTTCAATCTACTGAAACAGCATGATAAAAAACCTAAACTAAATAGTTTCATGAACAGAAACTTTTCAGTGTAAAAAGAAACATGACCTAAAGTTGTCAAGAACCATTACATTCGATTTTTAGGTCAATTACTACTTTTCACACACACACACACACACACACACACACACACACACACACACACACACACACACACACACACACCTCCAAGGAAAAGACTTGTGGAGAAAACTATTTTGGACTAATAAAGTTCTTCATACTAGTGTTGCTGGAGCATTTTGACCTTTGAACCATTCACTCTCCATGCACCTTGGTAGTTGAGTCAGACGGAAAGCCCTACTCTGGTTCAAGGAAACCGTACCAGGAAAAATAGTAAGAATGCAGTGATCACCTGAGAAGTTTCCATGGATGGCATGTGTGATGCCCGTGGCACGCTGTAAGGTGATGTTGTACAGAAACATGGCTCCCTCTTTGGCTTCCCCAAACGATTTTCTCCAGGGGCTGCGAGCGGAGCACTAAGCCCAGCTAAGACCTGAAATGAACAAACAAGGGGTAATATATGAACTAAAATTTTTTTTTTAAATGGCTTAATACATGTTCTTCCTACGACTAGTTGTTCAATATTTTCCGTGACAATTGTTTACAGGATATTCAAACTGAACTGTTCTTATATTGATGAGAAAGTCACTTCACACAGTGGTAAGATAGTAACTCTACAAAACGTATAAACTCTTTAGACGTAATGCCACTCAATATAAGTAGTAATAGTAGAAGTAGTTTATCGTTACTCAGAACATGGGCTGTGTTGTCTTCAGAAACATAACCAAGGAGCAATGCTAACGTTAGCTTAGCAAATAAAAAGACGTACTTTACGTTTATCAAGTCCAGATATCCCATATTTGTTTTTTTCTGCTAACTTCGCTTCTAAAACGCAAGACAGTGCTGCACAACATTTCTTGTCTTATGCCTTTAAAACTGAAGTGAAGTGCTTTACTTTGCAGAGTTTGGCTAAATAGCTAATTTCTCAACTTGTAGCCTATTCATTAGAAGCGCCACTTTGGACTTGGCGCTATCTACGGCTATCTCGCTTTGTTACGTAAAGCCGAGCACAATTATCACGCATTTCATATTAATTTTATAAACGACAAGATGCCGGTTGATATTATACAATATTTACCTGAGTATTAACCAGGATGATTCAGATTTCAGGTGGATAAAGTCTCCGACACACAAATAATATTCCTTTTCGCCGGGGAGCCAACGATGAGCCGCCGTTTCAGGGTCCTTTGTCCAAAATCGTCGCCACGTTAGGTGTTAAAAAAAGTGCCTGACATAAAGCTACGACATGCTGCAGTAACGACGACTATCCAGCAGGTGTCGTTATAGACCTCCAGATTAATGGTCCTTACCTCAGTTTGACCTAGTGTAAAAGTGATGGGTAGGATGTAAATTATGGATTTCTTACAATACCGAAAAATGTTACAGGTTATTCTATTATATGTTAAACACTTTGTACTATATTTTAATTGTATGAAAAGTGCCATAAAATGATACACACAAGGGCACGATACACATGTTTCATTTATTGCATTGACCAAGTAACCCTACACACACACACACACACACACACACACACACACACACACACACACACACACACACACACACACACACACACACACACACACACACAGTTGAGTATTTCCCCATATTTTTCCGTTATCTAGGCCTATATATTTAAACATGTGCACCATCATCAAAATAGATAACCATTATCGCATCCAGTAATGTTTATTCTAGTGCAATTGAAAAACAAATTTGAATAATTACTTATGAATTAAGTTTGCAATCCTGATGCACAAATCCATTCAATTTTATTATTTTAAAATAAAGATTAAAAAACAAACAAACAATAAGATAGGGGGTAGGGGGTCATTCAGTATCAGTTAGTAGATGGGAATTTAAACATAAATCCAGCTCCGTGTAATTGGCCTTTCATATGCTTTAATGCAGCTATGCGTATTATTGTAAACATATTTATTTATCTAAAGTTGAGATATCTATCTATCTATTCTGAGAGCTCACTGCTTAAAAAATAAAAGAAATAGAAAGGTACAACCACAGCAAAAATAGGCCTATTTAAAAAAAAAAAACTCCAAAAATGTTATTGGATTAATTGTTGTTTTTTTACGACATTTTCCCTTGAGATGTATAGTTAAAAATGTTTACGTCCTCAAAAACACACGTTTATAAATTCCGGAAAGATACAACCGGATGTTGTAGTTTTACTCTATTTAGCGTGACAGTGGCGCTACGGTGGTCTGCGAGGACCATCCCTCCCTGGAAAGCCACCAATCGACGCCGCCTCCTGCTCGTCCTGCCTCGTCTCAGAGGAGAACAGTCCACGGTCTTCTTCTCTTACTGGACTCCGCCTCATCACACTCATTTTTATTCATCGAGCGGGTTAGCAGCTTTCATCCTCTTCATCATTTGGTACCCGGGTGGTGGTTTCACATTGCCACGCAGAGACCGCTCAAGGTAACGTGAACGTGCTTTTTCCATTAACCGAGAAGCCTACTATACAATTCCGTTGATCGTTTGCCCTTTTTTAAATTTAAATCTAGAGAGGGGTGAAGGAAACACCACACACTTAGGTTCAGGCAACGTGACCGCAAGCCACGAGAGAGGAGGCACAGCTACAGGAGCGAGCGAGGCTGAAAATGACCGGCTGTTGAAACCAGCGCTGCTTTGGGATTTCAACCACAAACACAACAGGCACAGCAAGGTGAGCACTAGAAAAATGGGTGTATGCAGGCAACGTGCCTCTGCACAGGGCGTACAATCCCAGCTGTGTGAAACAGTGCTTGTTGTAGTATGGGTAAGGATGAAGAGGCAGGCATCAGTCTCCTCCAGTGTGTGCTACTGGAGGCCATATAGTGGGCTCTTGGCACCCCCACCCCCCCTTCTCTCCGCCCGGCTCGAGATGCTTTGTAGTCGGTGACCTGCCTCACAACGCCCCCCCCCCCCCCCCCCCCCTTTTTTGCATCTTTCCCCGTAGGCATCAGTCGAGAAGCACAAAGCAAACTGTGGGCACTTTACTCACCCAAGCCTTGTTTGTCAGTGAATCTGGTACTTTTCTCAAAACAAAAAACCTTGAGTGAAAATTACATCTACTTTGAAGACACTTTTTCATAATGAGGTACACAAGGCAGGTGGACCATATTCATATTCAACAGCCAAACTCCTAAAAGCATTTTCCTAGAAATGCAGCCAGTGTGCAGAAAACATGTCACTTTCCCTCACTGTCGCTCAAAATGTTGTCTCTTTTATCGTTTTGACATTTTCCTCCCAAATGACATTAAATGCAGTGACTTGGCAAGAGCTTGACATTTAAGTGTCCTTCCCTAGTTTCTTTCCTACTTCCCCCCTCCTACGCCTCTTTCTCCATCCTCGATTTCTTCTTTCTCATGTCTTCACAAATCACTCTCCCTCCCCTGTCTGCATGTGCTTTTTTTTCTTTTAAAGTTCTCCCCTGTCCTCCATCACCAAATCTTCGCCTCACTTCCTCTGTCTTCTTCTGCTTCTTTACCCTCTTGACACCCATCTGCCCTTCTCTCCATTTACCTTCCCTTTTGTCCTCTCAGCCGTCTCATTCATCCCTCCTCTCTTTTCCCCTCCATCGATTTACCTGGAGGTGTTGCTAAGACACAACAGTGGTCGGAGTCCTGTAGAGGGTAGAGTAGATGAAAGGGTACGAGGTGATTCTCTCTCTCTTTTCCGGGTCAGGTTGTGTGACCTGAGTCTGTTTGTTGTAAATGGACACGATGAGGTGAGATGACTTGCTCCCTAACATTTTAATGTGAATGCAGGTCCTTATGGTCCTTCCAGTGTGATAAAGTAGATGAGCCATAAGCTGTCTATAACATAGAGAATAAGAAGGTGGGGCAATTATGGTGAACACACACCTAGATTGTGTTGTTCTCTTTGAATTCACTTTATCATCTAAGACACTTAAGATAAAGACAATCAGAGGAGGTTGGGTGTAGGTCTTGTGCACTTTGATAAAATAACCAGACACATTAAGAGTTGTACAACAGAATGACCTCTGACATTACAGCTCCTGCTCTACTGAGGATTATATTGATTTAGCTTCTTTCCTTCAGTATGGTAGCAACAACATGTCAAATCCAGAGATTGATTTTGAATTGAACAGGCTTATTTTTCCATGCTGTCATGCTGAGAAAATTCTTGTGTGTGCATGCGTGGATATGCTTCTTGTTGGGGTTGATGAAGGTGTTAACTGCAGATGGAATCTAGCTAATCGGCTAAATCAATGCATCTCCTCTCATTAATTGAGAGTAGTGTTTATTTCTGACATGGTCCCTGACATACTTAACAATAAACTAAACTTAAATAAACGAATGAACGTATTACAATATGTAAATAATGAACAAGTAATGTAAAGAACAATATGTTGTTTATTAATAAGGGACTGCTAATCTGCTTCACCATGACTGTGTCGGTGTGGTTTGATCTCATTTAAGCCCTCTAA
Organism: Labrus mixtus; assembly: GCF_963584025.1. Classification (NCBI taxonomy): domain Eukaryota; kingdom Metazoa; phylum Chordata; class Actinopteri; order Labriformes; family Labridae; genus Labrus; species Labrus mixtus. Next base: position 32,317,403 of record NC_083615.1, read on the forward strand.
ACTAAGGTTGTCATGATCCCAGGTTTTGAAACTTGGATACGATTCTAGTAAAAAATCAAATGATGTGGTTACTGGGTTTGCCACCATGGCAACAAAAACAGCAGTCCTAAGCACCCAATGTTGGGTTATTTCTTGTTTTTAATTTCCAAAATATGAAGGGAGACTACTGCACACTGTCTGAACCTCACACATACATTGGGCATTTTTGGGGTACTGAAACATTGACAACTTATTTTTGCAATTTCGACAGTGCTCTTTCTTTCACGTGCTGCACATTTGGTAAAAAATATGACTGAAGATCAGGGACTGTTCAGGATTTTTGGGGCCGATAACGCCATTGGGGAGAAAAAAATCAGATACAGATCGGCCGATATCTCAATTAGATTTATGAAATCTGTAGAGATGATAGATATACATTTTATCCCTCAAATGCTGTTCTCAAACACTTGTGGAAAAGAATATACAGTATAACAAAGACAAGATGGTCACTCAACTGGAAAGTAACCGTGCATGTACGTGCATCATGTTTCCCTTGAGAGTGATGATGCTTGTTGTAATCAATTTAGCACACTCTGCTGCTGAAAGAGAACTGCTAATGTAATTCTATGAAACTCACATTAAAGGCTATTTAACTGGTCAATAAATCTAGTAATATCGGGACATATCTGGGATCAAATAGCCGATAGTCACAGGATAAGTTAATATCAGCTGCTCTTATCAGCTAGCCGATAAATCGGTCGTGCTCTACTGAAGAGCTTTAGTTCATTTTTTTTTTTAAAGCTTTGGTACTTTTGGATGCTGAACACTGCACAGTCATTTAAATAACAGAGATTATAGTGATAATTTTAACGACCTAACGCTAAACTTAGACTTAGACTTAGACTTTCTTTGTTGTCATTCAAACTTGTACATTACAGTGCAGATAAGAACGAAATTTTGTTGCATTTGGCTCGTTGTAGTGCAGGATAAAAACAGCAGCAAGTATTTACATAGAAAAATAAGGTGCAGATATAAATAGATATAAAAAGAAAAGCTATGAGTAAAATTACTATACAGATAAATATATTGCACATTTGTGATGTATGTTATATTGTATTTTACAGTCCAGTGAGGTAGTCCTGTGTGGGGGTTTGAGGGGGAATGGAGGGATTATTTTTTCGTGTTCAAAAGTCTTATGGCCTGTGGGAAGAAGCTGTTACAGAACCTGGAAGTTCTGCTTTGGAGGCTGCAGAACCTCTTTCTAGAGTCCAGCAGCGAAAACAGTCCGTGGTGGGGGTGGGAGGTGTCTCTGCTGATTTTCTGAGCCCTGGTCAGACAGCGGATTTTAGCGATCTCCTGGATGGGAGGAAGTGGAGTCTGAATGATCTTTTCCGCCGTCCTCACCACTCTCTGTAGGGACTTCCAGTCGGAGGCACTACAGGCTCCGGACCAGACAGAGATGCAGTTTGTTATGATGCCCTCTATAGTGTCTCTGTAAAAGGTGGTGAGAATAGGAGGAGGGAGGTGTGCTCTCTTCATCCGACGCAGATTCATCAGATTCTGGTTTAAAATCCCTGATTGGTACATGTCACATATGGAACTATATTCAAACCAGAAGGAAGATGAGCAAAGAGACAAAAACAAGATATTTATCAAGAGAACTATCCAAAACTAAATCTTAATGTGGCAGAAAAAGTACATGTCCATAATGTTTCTGTGAGAAACTGAGAAAACAACATTTCCTTTTTAACTGATTGAGTTGTGCAGAGCATACGGCTGAAGAGTATATTTCATTTACCTGCCTGTTTTACTAAAAAGCCATCTTAAATTAAAGCTCCCTCATATCTGCTCACACCTTGTGGGTACAGCACAATGACACCTCGTCCTTTGAAAATCCAGGGGGCTTAGATGTAAGCCGGATCTTTCTCACGCCATAGTTCAGCAATGTGTTGGAAAAGTGTCATAACCTTCAGCCTGGCTTCCTGGTAATGTCACGTCGTGAATGTTAAAAATAAACAGGATTGGCAACGGACTGGCACAAAGGGAAGTCAAATCACCTCTAACAGCAACACTCATTATCTGAAAACTATGTTATCGTGTTTCCTGGTGGCAACGGATGCAAGTCCCAGCTTCCCTCCTCCAAGGCTTTAAGTCCCACTGGCTGAAACAACCTGCGTGCATCTTGTAAATCTTCTTACCCTTTTGGGACATGGTTTTTTCCAGTAGCTTTGAGTCGGTCCTATGATAATAATTTATATACCACATACATCCATTGTATTGAGCACAGTACTAGAACATTTGCATTCTGGGGTTTTCTGGGTTTAAAAGAGGCTTAGATGCAGCAGCAGCAGCAAAGCAGACCTGGCTTTGTACTCATGGCCAATACAACACCTAAACCCTGTGTATTCTACCTGTATGCTTGTATAGGCTCAAACAGCACAGTGCCCTAGTTGTGGCAGTCTTCAGCTGTGTGTCTATACTCTACTGTCCATGAACTTAAAGCGGTGCTAGTTCTTTTCCCCTCAATGAGCTCTTAAAGCTCCTGTGAGGAACTTTTGGTTTTTGTAGATTTTGGTGTCGTCTTTGGAAAAGGCTGTGTCACGTCTTATCTCTAAACTGATCTTGTCCTCTACACGGGACAGTAGTGTTTGGAAAATCCAGTCCTGCTGTCTTTTAACAGTCATCCGTATCACTCCATGAGGAATATATTTACTGTGATGAATGTCAACAAAGGCTGGTTCTGTAGTGTGCCGCGACTTACTTTGTCTGACACCAACCTGCATCAGGGTTTACAGGCATTAAAAATACAGATGTAGAAATTATAAATCTTGTCACTGATGGTTTGTTTGCTTTTGGAATTCACAAAGAGGCCTCAGTATTAATTACATTCTGTTCCATAACCAGCTACAAACTCACAGTAGCTTCAATTTACATCTCTCTTTTCCTTCTCTGTCATTTTGCTAATAGTGTCACAAGTGAAGCTTGAAAGCCACACTGAGCTACTTCGATAACCATTTACAAAGTCAAAGGTGACACACTCAAACTGTTCAGTCCAAATCCACACAGAGATTTCAGGATCAAGTCAATCTTGACCAGCTCTGACCATCCTCTGTTGGAGGAATTTGTTCCTCTCCCCTCTGGTTGGAGGTACAGGCTAAGAGCAACAGATACATAGTTTGTATTTTCCCAGTCTAATTAATGCTCTTCCTCTTCTTTAAACCATGAAAAACATTCAAACCTTGTTGCTACCATTCCAGTGACATTTTTAATGAACAGTTACATTGTCTTTTTCAGGTTGTGTTGCACTGTCCTGTGTCTTTTTATCCGTTGTGTTTTAGTCCACTGCTGTTAATCAAATTTCCCCTAGTGGGACAATAAAAGTTTGAACTGGACTGATGCAATCATGAGTTCTGCAGTAAAGCCATAAATAAGCATGCAAAACTTTAGAAGTCAGCATAAATATTTGCATAGATATTTCAAACTGGACAAACCGAGTAGACTCATTTATAATTCTCTCTGTTAAATATTTAACATGTTAAAAAAAAGTTCAACACCCACGTAGAATGAAAATAAACACTGGAAGAGTTTGTGCCAATACATATTGTATGTGTGAAGTTTCTGTGTGAGCATAAAAATACAGATACAAAGCAACACCACAAATAAGATAGATGATACAGAAGTGTTTTCTACAGTAGTAATAATGTAGCACTTTATTTATATAGCATTTTTTCTTAAATGCAATACTCCAACAGTCACTACAGTTTTGCAGGTCACATGGACAACCTGTCAGTTATCATGACGGACCGGGACCACCAATTTGTACCATTAAAAACAAAGGAAAAGACAATCAGTTTTGGTTTAAAACATGACATTAAATTAGCTTAGAAGGAAATGATGAATTAAACCACATGTTTGACCTAATATTCAGACTGCCGTTTCAAGCCGTGATATTTACACCCCTGTGACGTCACACCTTCAGTCTGAATGTCGCAGAAGTGTAATGGGGGAAGAAGTGATCACCCGTCTGTACCGTCTTCTGAGGTAGTAACAGAGGTTGAACCAGCGGGGGAGTGCATCGCTGTGTGCATGTCTAACTGTGTGTGTATGTGGAGAGCTCCTTGTGCTCCTTGCTTCTGCAATACAGAAATGCAATGTGAATTCACAGAGTGGGACACCAAAATTGTGTAATTTTGGTGTCGCAGAATCAATCTGAATGTCCAAAACCGAGCTTAGTTATGGCACTTTTGAAAAAATAAAAAAGCAGTCTGAAAAGGTCTACTGTAAAATGCTATAACTTGACAATGAGTTAAGAAAATGTCCCTTACATTTTTGTGGTGAGCTGCAGGTGTGACAGGATCACAGCCCCCTATGGTAAAATGTCTTTGTGAAGTCGGGGTAAGCCGATGTGTGAATGCAGCAGGTAATATATTCATGCAAACTCACTGCGAGCGAGTGGGCGGTGGTGATTATGTTTACATCACACCTCTGGTGAGCGATGAAGCTGCTGTCTGCTCTTCTCTGCTTGTTAATATGTTCTTTACCTGCCTCTGTTGATGCCTTCAATACGTCCAACTAAACACATGACAGCTGCAGCCTTTATAGTAATGCCATCATATCATCGGACCCTGTTCCTTCATCCGCCTTTCCCTCGTCTGCCTCTCCTGCATTATCCTTTTAATGTCCCCCGCCCCCCATATCCAGACTGACAGTGAAAGGTGTCATCAATGAACTTGTAAATCAAGAATATCTGAGAGCAGCCTGTCCTGAAATTTCCTTCACATTTGCAGGAGTTTGCATGTGACAAACGGTCTTGTATAACTCAAAGCTAAACTGTAAATAAGGATTGGTGCATTGTCCAGTCTTAACAAGAGAATGAAAGAGGAGTTAGGATTATTGTCCCTGAAATAAAGGTGAGGTTGTTAGTGGTGTGGTAAGTAGAGTAAGTCTACCCTGTTTGGCCCAGAATGAAAATACCCCGACTATTTTTGGCTGTTTTCTGGACCTGCTGTGTGTTCTTCATTCACGTCATTAGAGGTCCTCTCCCAATGGAGGATGTCCTGCTCCCCTGCCAAACAGGGTGACCATTTCTTTAAGAGCAGCTTAACTGCAGCTTTCAAGGAAAGTTTGACATGCATTGACCACAAGCACTGGCGTGAGTTAGCACTTCTAGACAGATTAAAAAACCAAATAGAACCTGCACGTCTGACACACAGAGGGGCACAAGGCTCACATTGACTATTGAACATATCAGCTGACGGCGTTAAGTCGAAAGCCAAGAGGTTGTTAATTGGATTCGTACCTTTAAGATTATGTGTGTATTGTGTCGCTTACACACACATGCACGCACATATACTGTCCACTCCCACCATGGGCTGAGAGTACTTAGAACAGATTTTAAATGTAAATCCTTTCTGTGGAAAACACAAAGTCTTCTCAGAGTAAACAAAGTGAGACAGCCAGTAGACTAGACGGCAGAGTATCTGTAAATGTGTTCAGTGGAAAATCAGAACAATAAAACTGGTAGATTCACAGATATTTACGTCTAAGCATTTTCTACTTTAGGACAGTCCATGCACTGATCTGAGTGCAGTGTGAAGCAAAATATAGAGAGCCTAATTTTAATTTTTCATAATCAAAAAAGCCATGCCAGCTTAATCAGAAAAAGGGAGAAAGGGCAATTATTTTCCTTAAATCAACTTGGCCTTTATCAACAGCAAGTGAAGTGCAGTTTGTCTTTTCCCCTGTGTGGTTTGGGAAATGTAGGTGCCAGTCTGTGAAGATTTCACCCAGCATGTGACTGCTTTTCATCCCCCCCCCCCCCCCCCCCGACTGTGATGTGTGTGCATACTTTAGCCCCCAAAAAAGTGATATTTATATAAACCAGTTACAAGCCAGTTCTCAAGAATGCAGAGAGATTAGTCACTGAGGCTCTCTGCAAAAAAAACTGTGCTGCAATGCCATTTGGGCCTGTGGTGAAAACACTGCAGGTGGTCTATCAGGGAAAAGTGAAGTTAATGCATTCCTTTTCTCAGCAATTAACAATCAGAAGTTAAGAAGAAGTAAGGCTTTGAGTTTCAAAGGTCTTTATGCGTCCTCAGGGCAATCTGTGTGTGCAGGCCGAACAAATGTCAAGGGCCTTAAGGTGAAGAGCCTCCAGTCAAGTAGAGTTTACAGGACTATGAAATAACTGATAAATCAAACGGAACCAGACAGATTTTTGCATTGTAGTACTGAAAGTGTTAATAATGATGCAAAAGCCCAGCAGCTTGTGAATCTACACGCTGGACGCTCTGAAAGAAAGAACACAACAACTTGACATGATGCAGAGCCCACGGTAGGAAGACGCCCATACATACATACAAACCCACACATAATCCTATCATTTTCAACTACTTAGAGTAACTGTATTGCTCTCCACACACATGAACAAATAGAATCCTATTAGCGTAAACTACTTAACCTTCTCAACACACATTTAGCTCTTTTATCTCTGTTGCTACTTGAAAGCAAGCCAATAGGTTCACTGTAACAGTGAAGAAAGCAATGAACCTGGCATTCAACTGAACTGTTTATTATATAAATCACTGGAAATCAATCCACTCTGTATCGTTTGTGTTAATCTTTAATCTTGATATTTATCTGGCACTGCTGTTTATCTTTAATAATTTCTCCAATAGAACATTGCACGGTAACTCAAACCATCAGTTTAGATAACACAGGCAATGTCAGTCCATTTATTTCCACACCGTTTGTCTAGTAGTCACTAATCAATGGCGTCTGACTGTTACCACTGATAATAGCCCCCAATCACAGGTGGGTTAGCAAGGATCACTGTACAGCGCTGTGCTCACAGAGTTGCAAACACATTTTGAGTCAATGTCTCAGGTTAATTCATGTTTGTCAATCAATCAATCAATTATAATTTGTATTGCGCCAATTCATAACAACTGTTATCTCAAGATGCTACAAAAGAGCAGATGGGATAATATGCAGGAAGGATTTGTAATCTTTGTAATCCTAACGTTCCTGTTGTCCACACTTCCTCTCCGCTGAGGTGGAGGTTGCTGCAGGCCGTGCATGAATGAGGACACCGTTGGTTGTGGGGACGACACAGTTCGATGGTGGAGGCTGGGCGTTTGTGTCATGTACATTAGGGTTGTCACAATACCAGATTTTGACACTATGATACGATACTAGTAAAAATGAAAGAATATTGATACCCGTTTTGACACCAGGGGAACAAAAACACAAGACCAAGGCGCCCAATATTTTGTAATTTCTTGTTTTTAATCACCCAAACTCCTGCACTGCAACTCCTGTTGCTCTCTTTTCTTACGGCAGCTTTTGGTGATAAGAGCTTCATATTTATTTTTATAAATATTTATTTTATCTATAGATAAAGTTACATTTATAGAGCTAGTATCACTTTAAAACATCTGGTATCAAAAATAGCTGAAGTATCGAACACTAACAACCTTAAAGGAGCAATTTGTAGGTCTTACACCTAGTGTTTAAAATGGGTACTGCAGTCCAAATTCAAAACATTGGCGAGAGCTGTCTCCCCCTGCCCCCCTCCTTCCTAGAGTCGATGAGCAGCCAGGTTTCCATGTCGCAGACGGTCCTAGTTTTATCACGTTTCTGGTCGTGGAGCTTATTAAACACAACCCCTCCATTCTGCCATTCTTCTGTGTTATACTTTGCAATTTAGAGGTGTCAATATCCCCCCTTGAAGTGGCAGTGTCTAAGAGTCACTTTTTTTCTCTCTCTCCGATATTTAGACCACAATGTTCTCTAACTTTACAAAATGCTTTAGCTGCCTCACATTAACCAACCAAACTGAAACCTCACTGTTCAAAACCAAGAACACTGTGTTACAGAGAACTTATTTTCTCTGTTCTTTGTTCTGTGCTATTTACCTCCTGCTGCCATTTGTTCTCTGGGGTTTTCTTGAAGACGGAAAAAAAGCTCTCACAACTAACAAGCGTACTTGAAAAAAACAAAGAGTTCTTCCTGCCTGAAGTGTGTTAATGCAAGGATGCACTCTTCCGTTCCGGCATTAAAATTACAAACCTTTGTTCACAAGGCTATTTCATGGTAGATTTTTAAAACATGCACATTGCTGAAATCACTGAGTAGCCTGCATCATACTGAAGAAACAAACAGATCTTAAGCTTGTTAGCATGTTTGCTAACCCAACAAAATAATATACCCCGAAAACAGATTTATCCGACCCATCAACCACTGCCTGTTAACTGATTGAAATGTTCCTCTTTTGTTGAGCAGTTTACTTCACCTACAGAGCACCCCGCCCCCTCGTCTCTCTAGAGTCAATGTGCACACAGGTCACTGAAGCTTCAGTGTTTAGCCAGCTCTGCATCGGTCTCGAATCCTTTCTGTGTTTTAACCTCTCTCTATTTTCAAAAGCATCTTCAGTATTTATCCTAGTTTGACCACGTTTCTGCTTGTGGAGCATAGCGCCTCAGGGCTTACAAGCTACAATAGCGTCCTAAAGTCCTGTTCCCCTTCAAAGATGAACACTGTGACGATGACTTGCTGTTTGGTCAAGAATATTTCACAGAGTAAATTTCCCCATATTGGAACCCCTGGCTCAATGGAAATCAAAAAAGAAGTAGCTCGTGGTCATTTTTCTAAAATTAATGAAACCAGTGTTTCAGTGCTGTTCTACCAAGCTGCACTTTTCCAAACAGTGTTGTGAAATAGAATTGTATTAATGGGTTTTCCATTTGCTCACATCCCTCTGTCTCTCTCTCTCTGCCTTTTATAAACAGACTTGAGGAAACTGCAATGTTTACTCTGCGATGTATTTCAAGTAGGTGCCAAAAGCACCAGTAAATACAATTAAAAGTCAGTCAATTTACAGCCAGCCCCCGAAGACCAAACAACACTGAAACTCTCAGCAGAAACCTTTTCAGCATTTCTGGCTTTCTAAAATCAATACCCAAAAAGCAGATTAGATTTCTGGGCAGTCACATGCTCTGGACTGCAGAGGGTAATTGGAACACAGCTGAGTAATATAATTATAGATCAGCGGTCCTGCTCTAGCATCCAAATTTGAGAGTGGTGCCGTTGATGTTCATCATATCAGTAAGAATCTGCAGTGGCAGTTCTCAGAAGCGCTGGCTGATTAATGTTGTAGGGAAATCTTAAACTAGGTTAATCTGGTACCCGGGGAGCCGAGTTTTAATAGAGCTCCACAAACCTAACTGGCTTAGCCTTATTTTTTATTTTTTTGGTTTCACCTCTTCACTTTTCTCCTCTGTATCTGTTCTCTGAGATTATTTTGTGATGCTACAGCCCCTGTCACTTCTGGTCCAGGGGGACTTCAAACTGGGTTAACACACAGGCCAATGTTTCCCCTACCATTCGTTTGGATTGGCGGCCTGCCACCCCAACGTGACCCCCCGCCCCTCCAAAAGAAAGAAAGAAGAACTCTTTCCTTCTTCATATACCATATTCTATTGGCTTCTTTCAAGATATTTCTCTGAAACATTTACAATACCGAGACAGCTTTTATTCACCCACTGACTTTTCATGTTTTAATTAACAAAGTGTAAAGCGTGCAAAAATGGTGTAGTCCAATACATCCATTCTTCACAGCACTGTCATTTGATTTCTGTGTAAGAAAATCCCCTCTTTTTAAAGATCTGAATTGATGAATATTGGTTTATAGTTGGGAGGGAGATAGACCGTTGTTGAGCATTGACTTTTAATGAGAGAGATTCTTAATAAGAGTCACTGTCTTCTGCTTTGTTAAAGTCAAGATTGTAATGTTTGAGGAGTTGTCTGACTTTTACATGGGTGAAAGTTCAGTCCCCGTCTTTGCCTTGTTGCCCTCTCTCTTAGTGGTATTTAGTTTTGTCTTGTTTTGTTATTTAACCAGGTAATGAACCCATTAAGAACAAGACCTCGTTTCCGTTGCTGACCTGACCAATAGGGCAGCAGCACAAGTCATAATAAATATTACATGATTAAGAAACAGTTTATAAACAGTAAATTAAGAGCAGACAAAAATTTCAAAGTGCAAATCAGTTTGCAGATGAAGTGAAGTTCAGCCTTCCTAAAAGAGCACATGTCACTCTGCTGTTCATCTCCTGGCTCCCAGTTACTGCTCGCATCAGATTTAAAACTCTGCTGCTCGCTTACAAAACAGACACAGAAACGTCTCCTCCTTACTTTAACTCTCTCATCCAGGTCTACAGGCTTTAAGTGAAATGAGATCTGCCAGTTTCAAGTCAGTGTTACTAATAAAAAAAAAGTTGGAGGGGGTGAGATTACGTTACTGCAAACATTGCGTGACCAGTGCAATGTCCATTCATGTAAACTGCATTAATTATGTTCATAATGTTTTCTGGTGGCCAGCATGTTCTTTTAATGCTATTTATCTATTGTTGATACTGTTAATATGTCAAACTACACTTAGCATTGATATAAGACAGTTTTTTCTTACCACTGTAACTTTTGCTGCTTTGCTAAAGTGCTCATGATGGATAGGCCGGATCTTTGTAACATAACAATGAGTAAGGTATTTTACCTGCTTCTTGTAAAGTGTCTCGAGATAACACTTGTTATGAGTTGACGCTATACAAATAAAAATTGATTGATTGATTGATAATGGCTAAACAATTCAATATAATGCCAGCTTCTATTGCTTCGTCTGCCATGTCCAGGTCCTTCTTTGTACATCTTGTCCTGCCTTCTCAGATCATTCATACTCCGCTGAAGAAGCAGGAGCTGTAATTCGGGGTTTAGTGTCTTGCCTCAGCCGCCCCATGTAGCTTCTGAGAAAGTAGCTTTGTCCGAGAAGCGACGGGGGGAAAATGAACACTTGTATCAGTTTACAGCTCAGCCAAACAAGCCACACATAGAAACTCTTATTTCCCCCAAATGCTGTTACTGTAATCTAATCTCATGATGGGCATGAAAAGTATGTTCTCAATAGAGTTGGGCATTAATGTTTTCCACACATCAGCAGGGCATCAGCAGGGCGTGTCACAAGTTGTGCACGTTGTAAAGGCTGCAACAAAGACACAGTGACAGTTGTTCATATATTATGTGCTGTGTCATGGGATTTTTTTCCCACTGATTATACTTGTGTGTCGTTGAAATACTGTTGTGGCATGGCAAAGAGAGGAAAGTGACATTTATCAAGATGTTTAGGACTGCCCTTGGCTGTGTGAGTCACTTGTGGTGACAGTCTCAGATTGCCTCAGGTTGCCCCTGAGAAAGCGCAACTGTGTACCAAGCAGCTGAGAAAATCTATTTTCTGTAATATGGGCCAACATGTCACTAGATGAATGTTCTCTATAGAGTCGGGAGATTAGGCTCTTTTTAGAGGGGCTGTGTAAGAGGTTAAACATGACTATGCATCTCCATTATGGCGTATGTAGCATCTGGCATATCTTTCAAGTTTATGCTTTATGAGCATGAATGAAGAATGAATGAGCTAACTTCTATTTCAACCTTGCTCACAACTGTTTCTGTGTCTGTACCTTTAAATGCAAATGAGTTGTTTCTGACCACGCCCCCTCTCTGGAAGAGCTTGAGTGGCTCTGGCTTTCTTGCACCATGCCCTATTGTTTACGATTAGAAAGCTAGAGTGTCACCCACCTGGGGGAGGGGTTACTGCCCTTTGTGATGTTACAAAGGGAGAATCTCCAAACAGCCTGTTTGAGCACACATTTTCTGAAAAGTGGAGCAGGCAAAAGACGGAGAGGATGGACTTTTCCCAAAATTGGGGGGTTTGTAGACAGACTAGAGACACATATTAGTGTTAGAAAAAACATGGTAAAGTGTATCTTGCCTTATGTGTGACTTTTAAGGGAGGTAGAGCAATCCTTCACATTGTTAACCAGCCACCTGAGAGTTAAGTTCTTGCAGGAAAATTCTGCCTTCTTAAATAACCTGTCTTCACTTGGGAGCACACGCACAGAGTCATAATATCTCCTTCACTTCACAGATGTTCAGATTCAGAGGCTTGAAAACGCCCCCCATCCTGCAGCTCCAGCTAGCAGGCAGTTGACGTAGCTGTTGCTATTTTGGTCGCAGATCTGCCGTGGCAATCATCACTGGTACCATGAAACTCACTGATCTAAGTTACATGCCCTGAAATGCTCATGTCACTGATTTTTCATGCCTTCCTCTACAGTATTTTTCACTCTGACTCTTAAAGAACAGGCTCCTGTTCCTCAAGTTTAGAAAAGTCTGTTTCTGTCTGTCTGTGTGTCGCTCTGTTGTACTGTAGGAGCAGTCCCCCTAAGCTGCTGTCTGTCAAGTGCTCGATTCATCTCATCTGTCTCCCAGAAACCATCTCATCTCGTTCTCTCTTCTCACACTCTCGTCTCTCTGTGGAGCAGGACACAGCACCCAGGGGAGAGTGTGAGGTGGAGCAGCTGGATCTCTCCTGCGCTCTTTTTAAGAAATGTGTAGGGCTGAGGTCTACTTAATCAACTTCCCCTTGAAAACAGAGAGACTCTACACCCGGTCTGAACTTCCACCTGACTGGAATATAAGCTGCACTCATTTCTCATTTGTTGACAGCTGGGGAGCATGCACAACATGAAAGCTGTAATGCTTTTCACCATGTGTCATGTGAATTAAAACTTGCAGAGTCTACAATAAACTTTTTGACACACTACCAAGGTGGTTGATAAATGAAAAGATCCACATTTCTTTAATTCATCGCTGGCATTTCTTTGTGTGCATGTGTTTCAGATCTCATTAACCGAACATTTGGCTTTAACATGACGGAAAAATCTGAAGGCTGTCCGTCATTGTGACGCGACTGTGGCTCCGTCTGTAGAGTTGTCTTGGTCGAGGGTTCGATCCCCGGCTCCTGCAGCAACATGTCCGATGTGTCCGTGCATAAGACACTTAACCCTGAATTTCTCCCGCTGCTTCGTCTGCGGTGTATGAATGAGATTAGTTACTTCTGATGGTCTCTTTACATAGCAGCCTCTACCATCAGTGTGTGAATGTGTAGGTGTGACCTGCAGTGTAAAAAGCACTTTGAATAGTCAGAAAACTAGAAAAGCGCAATATTAGCTCAAGTCCATTTACCATTAATAGAAAACTGAGGTTGATCCACCATAACGTTCTGTTATTACAAAATAGATTAGAATGCAACAGAATGACACTCAGCAACAACATCTGCAGACTTGTGTAGCCTCGATACAGGACGACCAGAAGCTGTATGAGTCTGGATCACTTGCGTCCCAGCTCGCCTTCTCCTTTTTCCGACACACGTCAGTGTTTCCCCTACCATTATATTAGGGGGGCGGCCCGCCCCCCCAACGGCCCCCTCTGCCCCCCTTGAAGGTCAAGTTAATAAAAAATAATTTAGATTTATTTTTGGGCTTTTTGTGTCTTTATTGTAGAGATAGGATAGTGGATTGAGTCTGAAATCAGGGAAAGAAGTTTAAGGACATTTAAGGATACCTTTCCGATAGAAAAGGACAGCTGTCATTAAAAGTAACACATGAACACCAAGATTCCTTCAAGTGTTTGTGTCAGCGTCCCTCTGCCCGCACCTCCCCCCCCCCCAAAGCTGTAAACCTAGGGGAAACACTGCATGTATTTGGGCAGTTTCGACGGCAACGAGAAACATGTCGTGTCTGTCATGGCGGCTCTGTCATGGCATCCGCCGCGACAAGACACATCCTATTACAAATATGAAATTAAAGTTTTCTCTGGCTCTGATAACTGTTGGAAATATTTGAGGTAAAAAATATATAACATAAGTCAATTTGAATTAATTTAAATAATTTTGTGTCTTTTATTTGGGACCCTGACAGGTTGGATTTTATAGACTTCACCTGATTTAAACTAACCAAGACGTGTTTTACTTAACCAACAGTACATTAAAGCAGTAACTTTACTTTATGCAGATTAAAACCCATATGGTGTGCTGAACGTGGCTTCCTAAATGTCATATTGTTCATCAAAACCCAGTAGTTAATAGAAACATGACACCCTTTGGGAGCCAGGCACCTTGTTCTTTCTTTGATGAAGCTATTACTAAATAATGTTAGACATGCTTTGGTGTATAATCCTGCAGTTTGCCTGAGGTGCATGTTTTGTGCATTGCCCTCTGTTGACACCGGCCTTTGAAATGTGTTCTTTGTTCAACATGCACACAAAAAATGTTGACTTTACCTCGTCAGCTCAGGTTGGCAGATATTCTGTCACCAGCCAGCGCTGCTCCTGGCAAACACAATGTATTCTTAGTGAATTACAGAGGTTAAATTGAAAGCCGCTTTACTCTTTTGTAATCTGTTTACTGTAGATTGATCGTATCCAGCAGAGCTTTGTTAACAGCTGTTATGTCGTTACCGGGTAACAGGGAAGCTGACAAAAGATGATCAACTTGAGTAAATACCGAACATGGTCACTGGTTCTTTTTAAATGAATTGTTGTTTGGACAGGATGTGCCATGCTGTGTTACCTAAAAGACACTTTGATGAGTTATGCATCAGTAGCCGTTTTCAAATATGCACTCCGGAAAATATCTAGATATTTACAGGAGGACTTCTCCGGAGATTCTACTGAACTAGCCGTTCACATATGCTCCTCACAGCGGGGGACTTTCCCTGTCAGGGGGGGGGGGGGATTTCCTGAGGTAAGACGTGACATAAATAAACAACGCGGAAGTAGCGGCCGAAGCAACAGAGTCCGCTACACAATGTTATAATGAGAATATTTGTCTTTATATCAATGCTATGTGTAATCCAATGGAATGACAACATCAACAAAAGAGAGGAGAACAACATACTGACGAACAGAAAACAGAATGCAGCCGTTTAATTAGAGCATGGAGATCGTAGTGGTCGCGTGCAGACACTTTAGCCGGTCACTATATAAACGTCATTCTCTTTCCATTGGCTGAAATTGAAAATCTCCGGAGTATATGCTGCCACGTTCAGACATCAGCTCCTCTGGATTATCTGGGGAAAAAATACTAGGGGTCTGGTCGGATAAACTCCGGGTAATATCGGAGTAAAAAATGTGGCTGTTGCGTTCACACATACAGCTCCTCCTGGAAATCTCCGGAGTTTTTCAGGAGATTTCCATATGTGTGAAAAGGGTTATAGGGAGTCTGTCCATACAAGTTTATCTTGTCATCAAAGCAGTGGGACTACAAAGTGGCGACCTCAGGTGTTGAAAATGGAAGGCGGTGCAGAAGTGCCAAAAACTGCTCCAGTAGCCAAGGAGTCGTCATTAGGACCCATTGTTAAATCCCAGGAGGAATAAACATGTTTATAGCCTGCTGCTTTAAAAAAGGAATTAGGTATCAGTAGCTAATTTCTATATGTATACACACTATATCAGGGATGTCAGAGTTCTATTGGGTCGGGGGCCGGATTTGTTCAAATGAGACCTCAAGTGGGCCGGACTAATTTTGCCATCATCATTATAACGCAACACATGGATATATAGGCTAATGTATGATTGTATAGAAAACTTTAACATTAACATTAAGCAGAGGGGTTAACTCTGTCATTGCAAACTGCATGTTGGCATATGGAAATATTTAAATGTACCACATTACAGAAGAAAATACCAATAATTATGTTTTGTTTGAGATTATTATATTATGTTTAAATATTGCTGTTCAAGGTTATAGAAACTTTGACTCAGGTTATTCTACCTGCCCTGGGATCAGTGCATTAGAGAGAGAGAGAGAGAGAGAATTTGTGCCATCTCTGTGCGCAATTCGAGAAAGCATTTTAGCGCTGCTCTACAGTTAAACCAGCGGACCTCTGTATGATCGGACAGCCTGTGCGTGATATCGTTTTAGGATAAGAATGAAATGTTCAGTAATAGTTATATTTTTACAGTCTGATTAAAGCTGGTGATAAAGGTGCAACAGCAGGCTACTGCATTTAGAAGTGATGTCACCACGCTGAAACTTTTAGGTGATCAACACGTTCACCTCTGGGTGACCTAAAAATGAACCATCTGTAATTAAAATCAGTTAATATTCATTTCAATTTACTGTTTTTACAATAACCAGAGGTAAAACTAGTCGGGAGATGCATCAGGCTCAACGTCTGGATGTGTGGAGACGGTCTGGGCCATTACGCAGGGCGGAGATGATTGTTTTTTATTTGCACGAGCTGCTCTTTGTGGCTCACTCCATAAGAAGCTTTGTTATTATCAGCCAAAACTTTTGTTTTACATCAGTCAAGACAGGAGAAACTGGTAAGAAGTGTGCACAGAACTGAAGACCGTCAGGATGCGTGCTCAGTGCAGCGGTGTGTCTGTCGTTAAGTCCCGTGGCTTTGATACGATTCTGGCAACTTGTAAGCAAATAAAACTAAAGAAATATCGCTCCTTCGATCTCTCTTGAAAACCTGCATTCTGTGTCACCTCTCTCGGGTGTTCAGTCTGTTTTCTGATGTGATGTATTACCAGTGTAATGCAGGAGCAGCTCGTCTTTTTTATGATACTCCCTGCTGAGAAGATAATTCAAAGTGCCCCGTTTAATTAATATTCGTATCATGATATCAACCTTTACGTTGCTCATTATAGGTTTTAATACAATTCGGGGAAAATACGTATTACAAATATTTCATTTATAAAAAATCTCAAAATATTTTTCAATACATTTCCTCCTTCTTCCCAAAATGTCTCGCGGGCCGGATGAAACCTGCGGGCCGTATGTCTGACATCCCTGCACCATATGGATGATGCATTTTTGCAATCATTCTCATCCATTTTGTTTATAAGAAACTAGTAGAGTCCCCTATTACCTGATTATGGTGATGTACTGTATATGAATGCATCTGCTCAGAGTCTTCATTTACTGGACAGTGTGTATCATGGTACACTGACATTTGTCATGAATGTGCATATAGGGGCGTATCCGAGTGGACTGACAGGTGGCTGTTGTTGTGGTTTTCCAAGAGGCTAACGGTCTGCCTCAGCTCTACCTCTTTGCCTGTTTATCGATTGAAAGTTAGCTTGAGATCGTATTTCCAACATGGCAGCTGCCATCGTAGGGCTTCATTACACCTCTTTAGAAAACAATCGGTGATGTCACTGAGACTGTATGTCCATCTCTTATACAGTCTATGGACTACAACAGACCTCCTGTAAAATGAAAAACAAAAATATTGTACCATTTACTTCATTGAGCCACCCAGTACTACCAGTACATAAACTCCATGCTCCATGCTCCAACTACATAATATACTAATATTAGTTGTTACATGAAGAAAAAGGGAAACAGGGTTTAGCCTTTTGAGTCGGGGTTGTGTTATCACATCTTCTGTACTGACAGGAGGAAGTCAAAAAGAGATAAGATAAAGTTGTGTATGTTGTAGATAAGAGACAGCTTAACTTGTAAAGTTAAGTGTATTTATGGAGTGCAGACTGAGGTACCTTCTGTTATCACTATCGCAGAGCTCAGGGTGTTATAGAGGCAGGCCCACCGACTGAGTTAGCATCAGGGCTGAATTCCAAAGCAGTGTCATCTCTGCTTCCCTGCGTTTGGATGGATAGTCTCTGCAGCAGGAGCAGCTGGCACTAGGCCTGAGGACGCAGGACTCTCCCTCTCGTCTTCCCTTTTGTATTCCTCTCACACTCTCTCAGGACTTAAGACTAATGGAAGAAAAGGAAGGGAGGGGAGTGAAGGAAAAGCTCAGAGATACTAGCGGGGCTGGCAGGGAGACGGGAGGGGAGAGGAATAAGTGGTCGGTTCATGCTTTTTGTTAGTTAAATAAAGAGACTTCTTAAAAATGCAGACATGTCATGTGTGTACTTTGGCAGTCTCGTTTGTTGCACCACCTTTGACTGAATGCCTAAAAACGTAATAAGTACGTGGAGCTGCAAGTCAATTCACTCCTGCACGTCCTGCATCTAATAAAATCATCAAACATTCACTCGGCTGAAACACTCATCCACTACGGTTGTTGGACCTGTCAAGCTTTGTGCTCTCACACATCATTTCTAACCAAATACTGAGATTTTGAAGACAAAAGTAGGCTTGTCATATCATTTAGAGATTGAATGTTTTTTTTTATTAATGTGCCTGGCATAGTTTCTCCACTGTAGTAAGTAAGCTAAGCAAGCTGACGTCGGCTCAGGAGTTCTCTGAATCTGTGTATGATAATGTGCTATAAGACTGAGGCTCAAAGAAACACAAGCTATTCTTAAAAACCTTTCCCTAAACTTTCCAGTCATGTTTTGGGCATTTGAAAGACATTACCTTAAACGCTGATCTGATCAGAGCAGGGAGATAGGGAACATGAGAAGGACATGGAAGGTCAAATAAATATCCCTTCTTTCACAAAGTTAAAGCCTCATTTAGATCAAAACCTTCAGCCAAAAGAGCTTATCTCACATCAACCATGACTGTAACCTTTATGTTTTGTATGTCTGTACATTAGGTACTGACCCATATGGGATTTTCAGAACCAGTATCGATATCAAGATAGGAGAGAGAAAAATAAATCAGTTCATGCTATATCAGCCAATATGTTTCTTAGATCTCTGTTCCATCTGTAGAGATAGATTATACACATTTATTGCATTGGTCATGGTCCCCAGAATGAAGTTATCAAGCACTTGTGGAAAAGAGATACGATAAACAGTATAACGAAGACAAGATGGTCACTCAACTGGAAAGTAACTGTGCATGTATATGAATCACTGTTTGACACTCTGGAGAGTGATAATGCTTTTTGTAATCCATATAGCGCCCCCTGCTGGTGAAAGAGAAATGCTTGTTTAAAACAATGTTACTAAAATTACAAGCTATTTGACTGGTGAAAAGAAATCTCGTAATATCTGCGCATGTCTGTGATGAAATTAGTCAATACTGATCGTCACATATGCTCATATCGGCTGATGTTATCGGCTGGCTGATAAATCGGTTGGGCTCTGCTGTGCATTTTCTGTACATTGACTTTTCTCTCTTTTTCATGTCAATATTGTGTTGTTATCTCACCATTAAATACAAACAACAATTAGAAAAAAAAAAAGACAAACAACATCATCAATGTGTCTGTTTACTCTGAAACACAAAGGTAAGGACACAAATCCAAACATACCAATTTTTAATATTAATTTCAGTAAAGACATTTTCTTCTTCTCATACTGTAAAACAGGGCAGGAGCTTATCCAACAGAGATAGCTCAATGGGAGGTTTTGGAACCCCTAAAAAGGGTCTGAAATTGCCCATACTTAAATGTTAAGGTGCTTGTGAGAGAAAGAGTTGGCATGAGATTTGTTTGTTTACGAAAGTAAGTGTGAGTGTGAGCAGCATTAAAAAAAATCTCTAAAGACAATGACGGATGAAAAAGAGATGGGAAGGTAGCAGAAGATGCAAGAAAGTTGGCAAAGGAAAGACAGTCATACTTTTTCTGTTGATTTATGAAGCATACTAAACAATAAACCAACTTAAGCTCATGTTGATATACGGCTCAGTGGACTTTCCATATATGCTTACAAAAAAACTCCATTTGTGTAGTATTTAAAGTCCTGCCATATGAGGCATCAGACGAATGAAAGGTGTTATGGAGCAGTTATGGGGAGATGGATGATAAAAGGTGGATGTGGTAAAAAAAAAAATGGAGGGAGGAGATGAAAGCGGGAGAAGGAGGTGATTGTTTCTGGTGATAGGCTACTTCACTGCTGCCTTTATTCACCTGTCGGGAAATAAATATTGTAAGTGCTCTTTAAGTGATGCCATTTTTTTCCCACAATGATTGGACAAAGTGACGCTATCTCATTCACATACAGGATGTTAAGACTCATAAATCCAAATAAAAGAAAGTTGAGTGAACAACTTAGGTGGGAAATGCGGATCCTTTTTACCCCAAAGTAATGACTTGGTGGTCAAGTATATATTCTGTGCCGTCAGATTTAAGACTGTGAGAGGCAGGAAGGAAGGAAGAGAAGACGAAACTTAGACCAGAGTAAGAGGTGGTGAGGAGGCAGCCAGGCGGACACATTTCACTTAAATGGTTAGACTGAATAATGAGAATTGATGATTCTTGAAAGAAGAGAGATTGAGACGGGAATGATCTGAGAGCTTCAGAGTAAAATCCTTGAAATAGACGATTGAAGTTTTTCACAATAAAAGGAAATTAGGAACCCTGAATGATATGTAGCTATCTTTTTGTTTGACAGTCAGTCCGGTTATAACTTTTGTTGTGTCATGTAACCTCTTTCTAAGGTCTTGATAACTAATTATTGTATAATTAATTAATTAATTAATTAAAACTTTAATTGTCTCCCATGGAAAGTAATGAAGAAGTAAAAAGTATTTCCAGTCATTCGTCCTCAGCTGAACTCAACACGTCTATTCTCTGCTCCTCTTCATTCAGTGTCATTACTCCGTCTCTCACACTCCCGTTGTCCAGGTGTTAAAGCTGCTGTACAATGAGAGCACGCAGACTTGTATTACTCAGTTAGCTGTTGATCTCTGCTTTACGTCCATCCATCCATCCATCTTCCTCCGCTTATCGGAGGTCCGGTTGAGGTGGCAGCACCTCTGGGTCTGGGTAGCTCTGGGTCTACCCCGGGGTCTCCTCCCAGTAAGGCGGGCCTGGAAAACCTCCAAAGGGAGGTGTCCAGGAGGCATTCTAATCAGCTGCAACATTCCCACGCTGGCCGGCCGCGGTCATACTGGCCAGGACTAACCGTGCTTAAGCATGATTACCTCTTGTACATAACGTCGTAATACAACACATGCACGCTCAGTTTACAAACAGGCGGACGAGAGAGAGAGAGAGAGAGAAAAAGAGACGCGCAGTCGAGTCCGCAGCTGCACATCAGAGAACAACACAGAGAATATGATACTTTACTGACTTTACAGCTTATTTTAAACCATTTTAATCAGACACAACAATAAATAAATAAAAAAATAAAATAGACCCATGGCCGAGTCCACACATCAGAGAACAACACAGAGAACATGACAGCTACTTTGTGTCTTATATTGAGTCATGTTAGTCAGATACAGACATGAAACTCTGGATTTCTCCAGAATGAAGGCTGTCAGCGTTGTGTACCCGCGGGCTCGTGCTCGTGCATGAAGTGTACCGTGCTGAAGCACACCTCTCCGAAGTGTGCCAAAGCCAAGGAAGTGTACCGTGCCTGAGCACGGCACGGAGCGGTCACACTGGTCAAACGAACTGGACTTTATTGTTGAAGCGTGCTTGGGCACGGTACGGATGGCGAGACCGCGCCCTAAGCTCCTCCTCACACTATCTCTATGGTTGAGCCTGCCTCCAGCCTCCGGAGGAAACTAATTTTGGCCGCTTGTATCTTGTTCTTTCGGTCACTACCCATAGCTCATGACATGTTGTGAGTAACGTGGATGATAATGTCTGGTCTGACTTGCAGATGAAAGGATTCTTTGTGCACATATCAACAATTAATTTGAGCAACTTATCCCTGCTTTGATTGGTACAATTAGTAAGATAAAATACCTCAATATGTCATGACTTGGAATTCAAGAACTGATTAGCCAAGCTGGTCAAGTGAGCTAGCTTTGTGTGAAAATTGTTCCTCCTCACTCTTTCCATTCATGCCTTAGAGATGTGAGGATCCTGTGTTTTTGGCTTTTTCTTTTTTTGCATTGTGCCTGTGCATGCAGTTGATGCAATCCAAAGTCCTGTCATCTGTTTCCTCCACTGACCGACCACACACTAGTGTGCTGTCTTAAAATTGGTAGCTTGTAGTGAGTTGATGGGCTTAAATCAAAGCGTATTTGAAGACAAACTTTCAATGTAAACAGTTTAGTCTCCTTATCTCTTAGTGCCAATTCCTTTTTGTGCTGCAAAATGATGATGTGTACCATGACAAATAATACAACAAATGAAGACAAAAGTCCTTCTACTGATGATAACTGACTGGTTTTACTGGGCTTACCTGTTTACTGGCATGCCTGTAAGAAATGTAACCAAGCTCCTGCTTTGTTTGCCTTCACAGACTTTGTCGTTTGTTGCCAAGTCGCCTCGGCCAGCAGACCAACTGTCCCTCGATGGAATAACTTTCAACAGTGAGGAACTGTTCTGTAAGTACACATCTCACTTAAAGAGCTCGTTCAATTTTTAAAAACACAAACTTAAGTGTAAATATCACTGCTCTGCATGAAATTTGAGTTGGACTTTATGCAATGCTGACACAGAATGTGATGGAAACAGTATCTGTTTGATGTGAGCAGAAAACACTTGAAATGGTCGAACCAGTTGATAAAATATAGAAATATTTCATCCTATGTTTTCTTGCCTGTGTAGAGATGCCTCATTACCTCAGTTCATTCTCCTTTCTCGCTCATTATTATTTAAATAAAAAGTGTTACCACGATCTAAAATACAGCCTGAGAAATAACAGGAAACGGGCACACTGCAAAATAAAGGAAGCAGCCTGTTGGGTTCTCATTAGGTTAATATGTTGTTGGTTGTGTTTGTTACCTTTGATGAGGCAATCCAAAACGAGTCATGATGCAACCGTTCATAACACCCAAACTCCAGATCATTTCAGCACAATACTTCACCTTGTCGAGCCTGAATAATTCCACATTTCCATTCTTTAATCATCAATTAGTAATAAGACCTAATTAAATTTAATGAAAGTCTCAAAATGCATGCAGGTGTTTGGGGATGAAGTTCTTCGTGCTGCACAGGTTGGGTGAAAGTTGCTTGGGCTTTTATTTATAGATTATTGTGTGCAGAGAAAAAAAAATGAAATCCACAATAGTCCAGGCTCAGGGCGGCTGTCTGTACACAGAGACGACTGAAGCTATAAGACTGCAGGACCTCATCACAGCTCGTGTTTTGAGGGGGCCGGTGAAATGTTCTTGCAGTATATATTGGGAAAAACTTTTTTCATATTTTTGAAAAAGTTAACTGTTCACCTGCAAACAAACTTTGTCTTTAATGTGCTGCATTGATTATGTATCTTACAGTGTGCCAGCTGTTCTTGCGTCAAGTTGTAAACAATGTTCAGTAAATGGGGCATCGCCTCAGACGAAACATCTCGTATTCAGCAGCATGAGGCATAATTGTGGCCTAAATTCAAACTTAGTGTGTAAATGTCTCCTGTGTTTCAGGTCTGATGTGTGTGTGTGTCGGTATGAATTGGCTTCAGGCACGCAGTCACAAGCTCGTCCTTAAAGGGATATGAACAAAAAATGCTGATTAAAAAAAAAAAGGTCTGTCAATTGGTCGCACATTTATCCTCCACTTTTTGATTTGAATGTCGGATTTCTGAGTGTGTAAAAAGTGCCACAAAGAAGATTCTCACCAGAACAAAAAACGTTCCATTTTCATTCTACCTTCATTTTGAATTAAGCCCGGAGATCTTCCAGTGAGAAGCTGAGTGACATGAATACCGTGTCTCTTCCAGTTGATCCCTACTTAGCAGATACTGGTTCTAAATTTGAAATAAGTCAGCACCTGTCACACTTTGGCTTCATCTTGTCTGCAGGAAGGAGGCTGAGGCATGTTGCCCTTTGTATATACAGTGTACGCTCCAAACAAATTGCCATCATCAAACCTTTATATAACGTATGCTGATGAGAGGCCTGTCTGTGAATGTTATTTTATTTTCTCCAGTTAATGTGTTTAGATTGAACAAGAACAGTTCAGTTGTGTCAACAAATCCAAAACAACAAGCAGAATGATGAGCAGAAACCTGCAGAGTTGATTATCATGGCCTCAGGGTTTGCAATACTCAAAGTCATTTGACCCCTGGTTGTCGTCAAGATTATGATTTGCTAATTGTTGTTAATGCGGATGTTTGCCTTCACTGTAGCTTGTAGTGACCAACATCAGACTTACTTCACTGTCAGCCTTTCAGAGAACACCCACAGATGACCCAGTGGTCCAGTCACTACTCTCAAAGTAAACCCCACAGTCTGAACCCGATCCTCTAAAACAATCCACCAGTGTGTCTCAGAGCCACCATAAGTATATTGTTGTCAGCTTTATGTCAGCATCAGATCCTGTTAGAAGGTCCACACAGACTGGAGTAAGTCTCTGCTCAGTGTCAGGAGGAGGGATAATCCATAGCATAGTTTTTATGTCTTATAACTAACTGTTAACTGGTTTTAATCTCCGTTATGTTTCGTGTTGCATCCGACACAAAAACTCCACAGCTTTTTCTTGCATTCATTTATAATGAATTAGCAGCAGCATGAAAGATAATGATAACAAAGTAAGGAATCAGTCTGCCTCTTAGAACTAGACAGTGGCCTGCACACTTTGATCCATGAGTTTAATGTCCTGGTGAGCTGATTTCAAAGTTCCAGACATTAAAGCCGCTTTCACATCTGTACTCCTGAAAATATCGAGATAATTTCAGGAGGACTGCTCTGGAGATTTTCCTGACCTGGCTGGGGGTCCCCAAAGGTAGGATAGGATAGGATAGTACTTTATTGATCCCCCGAGGGGAAATTCGGGCGTTACAGCAGCACAGACAAGAAAGCTCAAAAATACACATTAAACAGAATAGATAAGATAAAGATAAAGAAAAAGAAAAAGAAAAAGAGGGGGTATATACAGTACAAAATGAATGAAGTTAACTGGGGGGAATTGAGAATTGAGACAGTATTTGCAGAGAATGACAAGATAAAGTGACAAGTGATGATTAAAGTGACTCTGTATGATAAATAGCAGCAAGTAATGTAAACAGCAGAGAAGAGAGGCAGTGTTGTACCACAGTAATGCAGAGTGTAGTTATATAATATAATGTAGTATAATATAATATAATATAGTGCAATATGAACAATATAGTGTAATATAATGAAGTGTTATATAATACAGACTAGTATAATAATATAATAAAAATATATAGAATGTACAGTATATATGTATATATTGATGCTAAATAATAATACAATAATACAATGATAATAATGAAGCAGGTCATGTGGGTAGTGTTTTATGGGGGTGAAGTTTGGTGAGACGTGATGTAAAAAAAACAACACAGAAGTAGCGGATAGAGCAACAGAGTCCGTCATACGATGCTGTAATGAGAATATTTGACTATTTGTCAATGCTACATATAGTTCAACGGAATGACATCCACAAAAGAGCTGAGAACAACATACTGTCGAACAGAAAACAGAATGCAGCCGTTTAATTACTCGCACGGAAATCGTAGCGGTCGCATGCATCCATTCACCGAGCAGCAGTCTCAGTATACAGTATAAACGTCACTCCCCCTCCTATTGGCTCAAGGTGAATTCTCCGGAGAATATCCTGCTGGGTTCTCACATCAGCCAACTTCCACTTGCTGTGGACAAAATACTAGGGGTCTGGCAGGAGAAACTCCGGGTGAAGTCTGAGTGAAATATGTAGCTGTTTCCGTATCAGCAGTTTTTCAGGAGTTTTCTGCAAGTGTGAAATAAAAACACATTCTGTTCTTGTCTCTGCACTGTTTGGCACGTTATAACTGTGCTAGTAGTAAAAGAAAAGCAGCAGTAGTAGAGGCAGTGTTGTCACCATAAAGCTGAGTTTAGTCACATCAAAGCTGGCAGAAAAATGCAGGGCTTGGTTCAGGGATTGGTCCCTCGTCAGTCGAGAAAATGAATGTGTGACCCCCTTTTGCACCTCGTAGCTGCTCAGCAGGGGACGCGAGCAGTCGACTCACAAGTCAGATCACACATTTATTCTCACTCGCCCTGCTTTCCCTGCTCGTCTCACTCTGGCAAAATTACAGATAAAGCCAGCTTATGAGACACACAAACACACTCACACAATATTAGACTCATACACACTAACAGTCAGCCATTACTCATTTGAATTCCTCCCTCAGAAACATGTCTGATGTCTGTAATTGGCCACTGGGGAGTTTTTGGACGGACCTCACTTGTTGTCTCTCTCTCTCTCTCTCTCTCTCTCTCTCTCTCTCTCTCTCTCTGTGTCTTCCTCTTTCTGTATCTCAGATTCTCCTCCCTCACATCTTATATTCAATATCTCTACCTCCCACCTCCCTCCGTGTGAATACTGATTAAATTCCAAATGTCGGAGGAAACAAAGATTTTGGATTCCAACTCACCACTCGTGATTCTCCCCTGCACAACAACGCATAACACAATATTCAGAATAAGCTGACATCTTCAACTTAATCCTTGGTGGAATTTCTCCCTCACTTTTCATTTTAATATTTCACTCTGCATTTTACTGGAGCTATGTTAATATTTATCTCTGCACAATATGTAATTTAGACCCGACCTGACATCCACTTACTCCATCCATGACTTCAAAGCTTCTGTGAGGAGTTTTAATCTTACGAAAGAGACTGTAATCAGTTTAGATGTCTCTTCATGACCTAAAGAAAAGCAAATAAAACCAACAGCATAAAGATGGAGTATTTCTATAAATGTATTTTTAATGTCAGAGATTTCTGCCAAGGGCTAGGTGTCAATTGCAACGTCAAAGATTGTCGGGCTTCTAAAAGGAAGGAGAGAGAGAGAGAGAGAGAGAGAGAGAGAGAGAGAGAGAGAGAGAGAGAGAGAGAGAGAGAGAGAGAGAGAGAGAGAGAGAGAGAGAGAGAGAGAGAGAGAGAGAGAGAGAGAGAGAGAGAGAGAGAGAGAGAGAGAGAGAGAGAGAGAGAGAGAGAGAGAGAGAGAGAGAGAGAGAGAGAGAGAGAGAGAGAGAGAGAGAGAACTCTCCTTAGGCAGGCAGAGAGAGAGAGAACTCTCCTTAGGCAGGCACAGACAAAATGCTACAGGTTGTAGTTCAACAAGCATCTGCAAACTCTGCCCAATACAGTTTTGCTACATGCAGGGAGCTTTCCTTGCAGTTAACACACCAAGGGCAGTGAAACCTTTTTTAAAATAAGGAGTTTTAATGAACAGACGCCTTTATTTTAAGATAAGATACACACATTGAATTTGTCTCCTCAATATATCAAATCAGATGCATCTTTTTGTAGAGGTCAGAGTACTCTTTCAGTGTTCTTAACAATGCTTTGCCGCTGTATCAGGCACCCTGTTTGTGATGCTAAGGATCAGAAACCTCACGGGCAATTAATGGAAGTAAAAGCAAAGTAATGATGGTAAGGAATCAATGTCAGCAGTTCAAAGTGCAGCACTACTTTTGGTGTTGACTTTAATCTGAGGGGACAGAATCTCTCCTAATGAACTAAATGAATGACCCTTGACCCCTGTTATAAAAAGTAATTAACTATGTCATTGTTGTGTCCTCCCATTCATTAATTTGCTATGCTGGGAACATGTCTTGTGAACCTCTTGCATTATTCCTCCCTATGCAAATTCCCATCTGGTGTGATTATCTCTGTGAGTCTTTGTCAGTTTCTGAGACCTCTGTTGGTGCATTCATCTCTTATGCAAAAGAAAAAGTTTCAGACTTATAACCTCTAAGAACCCGAATTAAACAGCCCTGCCGAACTGTATAATAATTCCTAATTATAAAGTATATCCACAAAGTTTCCAAAGACTCAAGGAGTGTGTTTGAAATGACAAAGTTCAGAATATTATAGTAACGTTACACAATCTGATTGACTGTACATTTGTATGATGGTATAGCACGTTGGAATTGGCTGTTTGGCAACATTCAGATTGA
Source organism: Labrus mixtus (assembly GCF_963584025.1). Lineage (NCBI taxonomy): Eukaryota > Metazoa > Chordata > Actinopteri > Labriformes > Labridae > Labrus > Labrus mixtus. The sequence continues at coordinate 32,344,942 of NC_083615.1, forward strand.
AGGCAAAAGGTCACATGGGTGTAAATGTATATCGCAGTCTGAATAGGGCTTTAGAGACCATGTAACACCCGTACTCCCTGACTTCTACTGGTGTCTGTTGTGTCAGATAGTTTATTTGGAAGTCCTTTTATCTGTGAACATTTTAGTAGATAAACTTTCGTCAAAGATTTGTGACTTCGGCCTGCCAGAACAACCCCCCACACCCCCTCCCCTCCCCACCGGATTGCTGATGGACGGTCTACCTCCCCACACCCCCTTGCTCTCTATCCCTCTTCCTGCATCTTATCCCATCTCTCCCCCTATCCCTTTCCAAGCCCGGCGCAGTCTAGACCTGTGAAGACTGTTTCGTCATGAGTCGGGGATCCGGCCGAAGATTTCTGCCTTTTAATAAGGCAGTTTTTTCTTACCACTGTAACTTTTGCTGCTTTGCTAAAGTGCTCATGATGGATAGGCCGGATCTTTGTAACGTAGTAATAAGTAAGGTCTTTTACCTGCTTTTTGTAACATAACAATGAGTAAGGTATTTTACCTGCTTCTTGTAAAGTGTCTCGAGATAACACTTGTTATGAGTTGACGCTATACAAATAAAAATTGATTGATTGATTGACTTCCTGTGGTTTTATACCTCAGGTCTCCCTCTCTTTGTACCCAAATGGAAATTGAAAAACCTGAATCCATTTCTCTTTTGGGAATAAAGCCACAACACTAAAGGAGTGAGGCAGACACAGTTTATTGAACAGCTTTAATTGAATTCAAAATAAACACAAGATGCTTGTTCCCTAATGAAAAGGATAAGCCCTCTGTAAGGTCCCACTCCCCCAATTCATCCCAATGTTAATTTCCTACTGATGAGCTACATGAGTAAACACACAACGTGTCCCTAACATCATGGAAATAAAGTCTAATAAAACTCTGGTCTTTCAGGTCATAGTCTAATGTAAATAAGGCTTCATCGGGAATGCAGACAGACGTATCGAGTTTGAGGAACTTGAATTAAAATTGAGTAATAAAGCTTTTTTACGGTTTCTCTAGATTTTGACAGTAAATTGAGAGTGTTCAGACGGTCTTAGTGACTTAATTAACTAAACGCAGGAGTGAAAGAATAATCTCTTTCCATGGGAAACAGATAGTGGGTTTCCATGGTTACAGCCCTGTTGCAGAGCGAGGCTTTTTCTGCTTGCAGTTTTATAAAAATGAAGACACTTGAATTCAGTGATAAATAACCCATTATCTTCTTTTGGAATAGGCTGCTCTTTGACTGTGGCTGGGATTATTTTCCCCTCTTGCTATATTTCATTTCACATTTTCATTTTCTCTCCTCGTCGTGTCACTCCATGCTGGTCAGGACTTTTTTTAGTACAGTCAAAGTTGGGGGTGTGTTTTTCTCTGATAGAGTTGATCAGAGACGTAACATCTATAGGTTGTTGCTTAAGGTGTTTTTTTTCTCCATAAAAGCTAAAAGACCGAGACCAAGACAGAAACGTTTTTAGACTTCTTTTAGTATTGGAGGTAGTGATTGTGATTCAAGACAAAGCAGTAGAGGTCTTCAGCTTTGCATGTTACTTATATTGGGCGGTAATAAAGAATCCCTCATTGTTTAACATGAGCAAAGGGATCCGTTTCATTTTCAGAAATACTTTATTAATCCCAGGGGGACGTTTGGTTATACAGTTGCTCTAAACAAGCTATATCAATAAGAAATATAGACAGAAAAACAAAACAACTGGTGCCTGGTTTTCTTGTGCTTATGGTAGCAGTTTCAGCGGCCAGGAGGGTCACAGATCAATGCATTCGTCCAAAATCGTCAAATGTGACGCTGCCCAGCCAATCAAGTTAAGTTAAGACAATACTTCCAGCATGGCGACCGCCACCGACCAGCTTCCAATACCCTCTACAGTAACAGATGGTTGATGCCTCTCAGGCCTCGTCCTTTAATATTTACAGTCCGTGGTGTAACCTCACCTCTATCTTTTTGTTTCTCTTTTTTAGCAGAGCAGTAGTTTTTCTTATTACTTAAGCTGAGGTTGTTAAAGCTGCAGGGGCCCCGTGGGCAGTATAAAGGGATGTGAGAAAAAGAAGAAGTTGTCACATTTCTAAAACATCAGATAGCTGCAGCTGTGGCACCGTTGTTAAGCGGTTACACATTTTACTCAGAGTATTGATGAACAGCGACAGAGGAGAGGTAACGCTCAAACAAACAAACATTTGTAGATGGAAAGGAGACAAAGAGAGAATTTGGTAAACAGACTGTGTGGGCTGTGTAGGTGCAGACGAGGTTGAGAAGTGAGGATTGTGTAACGAAAACTATGAATCACATTTTATACCATGGTCTTCCATTGAAACCGTCATCTTTGATTTATGTTGATGGCGATGGTGGCCTGTGGTGGATGAAATTGCAGTGGAGCATTGCTTTTTCCATGCACAGAGAGCCAGGATACAGAAAAGAGAGTGAGGGAGTGAGACAATGCAATAGGACTGTGTGTGTGTGTGTGTGTGTGTGTGTGTGTGTGTGTGTGTGTGTGTGTGTGTGTGTGTGTGTGTGTGTGTGTGTGTGTGTGTGTGTGTGTGTGTGTGTGTGTGTGTGTGTGTGTGTGTGTGTGTGTGTGTGTGTGTGTGTGTGTGTGTGTGTGTGTGTGTGTGTGTGTGTGTGTGTGTGTGTGTGTGTGTGTGTGTGTGTGTGTGTGTGTGTGTGTGTGTGTGTGTGTGTGTGTGTGTGTGTGTGTGTGATCAGGAATCTGGGACAACCAAAATGGCTGCAGTTTATTGTGTCTGTCTGGTGCCATCTGCAGCGGTGATTGAAATGGAAAGTGAGCGAGGGCTAATGGAGGGGAACCGTGAAAAACAATGACAAATGAGACAGCGAGGTTAGGAGAAAAAATGGAAGATAGCAAAGAGAGAGGAGGGATGGGAAATTATCAGAACCTTGTCGAACCTTTAAAAAAAAAAAATCAATGACTTCAACTGTTATCCACAGATGCCTCGACTGCAGGGATGGACGCTGGGGAGTGAATAATAGAGACTGAATGTCTCACAGTGCGGGCGCTGCACACCTGTAATGTGGACATCAAACTTTCATGCTCATAAACACACTCTTGTTATAGTCCTGATTAGAAAAATAGGATGAATGAGATGACTTGAGGAGAAATAATCAAATCAATGGAAAGTGCAGGAGATGGAGGGAAAAGCAGGAGGTGGGGGGAACAGATTATGAGAGGGTGATTGGGCAAAGTAATTGAAAAATGCTCGGTACAACCGTGACAGCTGCTAATAACAGATGCTTTCGACTGCTGGATTGTGCTGACGCTTCATTTTTAAAAGTGATAATGAGAGAAAAGGAGACGGGGGAAAAAAAACGAGACGCAGGTCGACCGGAACGAGCCTCGACTCATCCAGGTGGGTTAATGGCATGCTGCTGAGTACGTGCTTTGTGACAGCAGCAGTTTGGGAGAGTAATTAGAGTAATGAAACATGGAAATAAAAACCTGGAAGAGGGGTCCAACAGATCTAATAGATATGCCCCCGACACAGGCTGGCTGGAACATAAATTGCTGCTGGAGAAAGTGACCATGCAGAGACCAAAACAGTGGATATTTCCTCTCAGGTTGCATTCATCAGGAATATGTGCTTGCCTGTATTTGATTGATCAACGCAGCACCTTGTCAGGCACAGTTGTTTTGTGAAGCTGCCCCCACTGTGCCATCGGTCAGGCCTCAGTCAAATGAAAGAGAGGGCTGAATTGTTGTCGTGCAGGGCTGAAGTCAGTCTTGTTAGAAAACAGTGGAGCTTTATGGCACAATGGACAAATAATCTTACTCATACATTTGTAACACAATCTTTAAATGTAAGTTCAATTAATTCATCATAAACTTTAGTCTTTTCATTAGATGGGTTGACATGAGGACGTGGTGCAAGAAGACATTCTGCATTTATATATTTACAATGTGTGGTTTCGGCTTGGGGTGTAACAACAGTTTGATGCATTTGAATACTGAATCAGTTCCCTAAAAACTATAAATGGGCAATTTTTTTACGCCAATTGAAGAAGACAGTAAATGGACTTGAGCTTGGATTGTTGCTCAAAGGCACCTTGAAAGTCCTCAGGAAGTGAACCGTCACCTCTAGGACTACCAGTGTAACAGAACCACAGGTAATTGAACTCAAAAGCACGACTCAAAACACAGTCTTTGGTAAGGGAAAAAAACCATTCTTTACTTTTGACAAGCAGACAGAATCCAAAAAAAGGGAACAGGCAAAGTCGACGTCAAAAACACAGCAGAAGTCGAGTCCAAAAAGTGATCTAAGAGAAACAAAAGGCTTGTACGCTTCACACAGAGGTCAAAGATGAACCGGCACAGAAGGAAGGGAAGCCACAGACTAAATACTAAGATGAGGGGGAAGACAACGAGATGGGAACAATCACACAGGCGGGAAACACATGAGGGCAGGAAGTGAAGGATCTGAAATGAGAGGAGAGGTTAGTCACCCAAAACAGGAAATGATACAAGTAGAAATTAAAACATAACCTAAGACACAGAGCTGGACATGACAACCATCCCAATTTCTAGTTTTGGTCTTGGTTCATAACAGGACTTAGACCGGCGTCCCTACGGACTGAGCTGCCGCCATCTGGACCGTACAAAAAGCAATGAAAAGATGTAGCTTGTTGATCTCGTGGTTCTGATTGTAAAAGAAAACCAATGTTTGAGTTTGGCAGTGTCATTCATTTGTATTTTTACAGTTTTCCTTCAATACAATTTAAATAAAAGATATTACAGATATATGATCTGGCTTACTTCTAACTCAGTTAGTAGCATCAAACTTTGTTCTGTTGGTGTTTTACTATGAATGATTAAATTGGTACCCTGCATTGTGATACACACAGCCCTAATGACTACACCCCTCATTAAAACAGATTATTTGTCTGTGCCTGTGTCAGTGATTGAAGAAGTAAAACTCTCTTTATTATCCTCATCCTGCTCTTAGTCTGACAAAGGACACTATCTTTGTCTATGTTCTTTTCTGCACATTTCCATTTATTTGGTTATTTCTTCTTACATTTTTCACTTTGCTCTTTTATTGTTGTTTTGAAAAGCACTTCGTGTTTCCCTGCATATGAAAGGCACCATACAAAATAAACTGTCTTGGTTCATCATGTTGTGGAGTGCAGACCTGTAGCAGTGCTGTCAGGTTCTAAGGGCATGTTTCTTGTGTCAACAGTAATAATCGTACTCACTGCAGCGAGGAACAGAAATGTGAGGTGAAAAACTGCTGCTTGGAGTGTCAGAACTGTCTTGCCATAGACTAAAGCATGAGGTCTGGGTTTTAAACCGAGGGGGGGCCTGAGAGCTGCTCGCTTGGGGATGGACTTGTACTTGAGTTATTCATTGTTTTGTTCACTTTTTCTGACACAATGAAATGTGGGGGTGAGACCAGACGAGAGCACTCAACAGGAGGCTGAGTGAGAGAAGATTGAAATGTTCCAGCACCTGTTAGTGCCTTTGTTACAGAAAGGAGACTGGCGGGGGAGCTACAGGTTGATAATTGCTAGTTGTAAGTATTTGATGGTATCAAACTTACAGAAGAATGACGGGATAATCGTTGGACCTGAGGCACCGAAATGGAGAAAGCAAAAGGTAGGGAACATGGGGGAGGTGATTGGCAGTTAAAAGTGTTGAGCTCCGGTTAAAGTTGGACTGTGAACGGTGCAGGAGAAATGTTACAATGAGCAGAATACAAAACCTTTGCTGCTGTAAAAGTGATCTCTTGGCTGGTGGAAAACATGTAACATTACAGCTGCAGCGTATGTAGGATTTTGCACTATAGATTAACTCCTGCCCCGCAAAGCAATGAATCGTAATCTCTGTGTAGAAATTAGCTTTGATTGGTGGAAAAAACCTGATACAATGAATCATTTAACAGAAGATTTCACTGACAGCTGTGTGGACTGTAAAGGACAGTTAGGATAACAGTGGAAAATACTGACAGCTGTTCCCATAAACAACTCAAATGATCAACTGTGATTTGCATTTGTCTTTGGCTTTCTTGAAAAAGACAAATGAATCTGCCCTCAGTTTGCACTGGATGCACTTCTTATTATATCTGAAGGGACAGAGACTGGCTTCATGCTCCAATTAATAATACCCTTTGGCTTTAATGACAACAAGAAGAACACAGAAACTGAAAGAAGTGCAACTGTGTGGAAAAACCAACCAGCTTGTAAATCTGCAGCTTGTTAGGCCTCAGATGACAGCTGTAGTAATGTCACAAGCTCTGTCAGTGCTTTTTGGAACGTCTGCTGCTTGTGTGATGGTGTGCATCTGGATGCTGTTTGTCACTGTGGTTTTTATACCCAGAGGACAAACATCCAGTGACAAACAGTAAGAGTAATGAGAAACCACCAGCACAGCTCCGGGAGGAGGAGGACATGTGTGTCTTGGAAGGCATGATATGTTTGCAGCTTATATAGAAGCCGAGCATAAAAAAAAGAAAAAGAGAAACAGTTCTCTCACTGGGTCAAGGTTGGGAACTCGGTGGTTTGCGTTGCCGTAACAACCTTCCATTGCTTGCTGGCTGCCATGGCAATGTATCAGAAATAGATATGCTAGATGGGTTGGTTTCTGGGGTGAAAGCGAGGAATGAAGCAGATTATTGATGTATTTAGTAAAATGACAAAAGATTTCTGGAGCTTTTTGTCACTGGAAGCCTCAATTGCTTTTCACAGAAACAGTGAACCAAGGTTAAAGCTCCGGTGAATAGTATTTAGCGGGTTATGAGACAGACTGCAATCAATACAGATGAAAGCTTTTTTATATACTCGAGGATATTTCACAGACACAACATCCTGGTACACTTCAAACCATCCAACACCTAGAGGCAGAAGTTGGTTCACCCCAGGGACAGAACGCCCAGGCATGAGCAAAGCAATGTTATTAAATGCTATCCAGCGAGGAATGCAGAGATTTATACATTTAACAACCACTACACAAACACATTGCACAGCATAGGAGAGGCAAATAACTCTCCTTTGAAGATGACAAAGTGCACATCCTGGCCTCAGAGGGGGTCTAAAAGAAGCCATCTGTGTCAAGGTGGAAAATCATCCCTTAACCAGTCTGTGACAACATCTAGCACCAACCTACAATGCTGTTAATTCTCTCTGAAAACAACTAAAGTCTCAACCCAGTGGCAACCTCCGGTCTGGAAAAATGAAGCCAATGCGGAATTGCAAAATCCTGCAGTTCATTGAGTGTCCGCTTGAGGCTGGCTGCAGAAGCACAGGAAGTCAAATACACGCCACATGCCAAAGAGCCAGTTTTTACAGCATAAATAAACATGTTTACAGCCTGGTACAAGAAACAAAATAGGTCTGATTAGTTATTGTCTTCACAAGCACACACTGTATGGGGTGATTTTGACGCGAAGCTGACATGATTGACAGGTGGGCGCCATGTAACGGTTCGACAAGGGGCTTAAAACCCACCTCAGCTCCAGCTCTCAGTCTGTCGTTAGTTTGACTGAAAGTTAGACTGAAACAGGATTTCCAGCATGGCGGCTACTGTCGATGAACATCCTGAGCCATAACAGATAGCTGGACGTCACTCAGGCTTCGTCCATTAATATTTACAGTCTACGGTCCCACCTTGGAACATGTGACCCCAATGACCCACAGACGACGGGATTTTAACGACTGTAGGCGAAACTAGTTCTACAACTCAGCCAACGATCTTCAACCAAGTCCAGTTGCCGTTGGATCAAGCGTCACAGCCTTTTTAAAGGAAAGCACCATACAGATGAAGAATCTCTTTTTAAGAGTGTCCTGGTCAAGACGGTCAGCAGAACAATTGAACTAGTTACAGACGTACAACACAGATCAACCAATCCTGAGTCAAAGAGCAGAAAGTCATTAGTCAAAGCATCTACAACTGGATGAATACTTTTACCATCATTTTAATTGGTGGTAATTATTTGAGTGTCAATTACAATTTGGCTTCCCGAGATCATGAAAACGAGATAATTGAGACTTAACGACTACTGTGCAGCGTGCCGTGCTGCGCTCGTTTTGTCCGAAGGTTTTGTACTGTGTGTCAAACGTTTCAAAGCATTTATTGGTTTATTTACACCACAAGAGTACATCACCACTACCTCAATTACTTTTTATGTCATTACAATATATATATATATATTTATTCACTTATTTATTTAGATGCATTTCTTGTTCTTCAAAGTGTTCAGTATATTAAAGGGTTTAAGTTCGATCAACGCAGGAGATGCGAAAAATCAACGAGTAATCATGTTGAATATCAATCAATATCTATCAAAATAATAATAAAATTTGGATTTTTGCCGTAATTGAGTAGCCCTAATTCGAAGATACCAACTTCCCCAGCACACTTTTCAAACCTTTATTTATTCTCCCTCATTCCCAATGCAGTCGAGGTTACAAACACAGTAAAACAAGCAAAAATCACAACAAATACTCAGAATCAGTGACATTATGCACTGTGATCCATTAAAAACAGTTAGACTTCGAAACAAAGTGGCTAAAGATCTATTTCCTAAATTCTGGAAGAGAGGGAAGAACTCTGGTCGTTATAGTTTTCTGGAGGACGTTTTTAATGAGTTTGGGGCATCAAACACAAATCCTCCTGCAGCAGATTCCACGCTGAAGGAGCAGCGGACCTGAAGCTGCTGTTACACATTTCAAGATGCACTTTGGGTAGCAAAACAAAAGTCTTGTGAATGGGTCACATGGTGAAGACTATAACTTGTATTATATATGATATCCAAATGATTTAGTCTACGAGTGGACAATGCAGGCCAACTGGAGCTTACTGAGTAACATGATGTGGACTTAAGGCCTTAAGAGTAGTAATGAATCTCAATGCTCCATGGTTTACGGCGTCCAAGGATTTAAGGCATTGAGAAGATACATGCAAGTCAATGTGACCGACAAAATCAAACTAGAAATCATCAGGAAGAAGACAAACTTTAGCTGTTTAGTCACGGTTTGTTATTGTTGTGACGAGGTGATGATTGAAACAGCCTTTAGCCACGTTCACACTTACACTCCTTTACATTTACCGACTATGACGTTGAAGGATTATAGCCTGTGTGAATGAAAACTGCCCAATCAGTTCAACCCCGACTTTATAAGGCTTTGTCCCTACCATTCACCTGGTTAAAAATCTGCACATTTGTGTGAATGCAGCAGATAATAGACTCAGAAAATTCATCATGTGTGAATAATTGGGGCGCTGAAGTTCACATGGAGTGAGCTTTTGTTTAGACATCTTTACTGAAAGGATTCACCATGAGTGATACCTTTGATAATTATAAGTCAGCAGGAGGACAGAATACTACTTACACACAGAAAAAGAACAGAGACGAGATAAAAAGTAACGTCAAGTCCACACGGGATGCCAAGCACGACACACAAAATTAAAGTTTCTTTAAAAATAAGGGGCTTGTAAAATGGAAGCAAAGGGGGGGAGACAAAGTCTTAAAAGTAGACTATTTTCATTTATTGATTGTTCTTACTCTTGATTTATTTACTAATATTGGAGAAAAATAGAATCATTGCTGCTCTGATCACCTCAAAATGTTCCTTTAACTTCCAAATTAGAGCAAGAGAAGCAGCATGGCATCCAAATTATCTTTGGACGTTTTGGACTTTGGACGTGCTAAAAAACTCAAGCAAGCCCAAAAATATTTACCTGAAGATTGACTAATTCAGTCTTCCTCACCTCCCTCTTCTTCAATCATTCAATGGGAATAGTTTGACGGATAAGTTTAGGAAATTAAAGTTGTATACTGACAGCCAGAAAGACATCCGCTGCACAAATAAAGACGTCATTTAGAGACCTCACAGTCACACTAGAACTTATAAAAGTAGAGCATGTGAGAATAAATAACATCTGCTTACTTTTTATCATTTATCATTTTAAGATGAATCACTTTCTCTCTTTTGTCCAGTAACACAGTAATCCATTCAACAAACAAAAACACCTGTTATTTTGATTTAATATGCTAACAGTCTCTATTGCCATGGCGACAAAGCTTAAAATGTCATAACCTTCCTCTAATTTAATACCAGATGTCTTGTTAAAGTGATGATATTTTCAGAATGAGTACAACCTTGTATCTCCACACTGGCTCCACAGTTGTTGTTGAATTACTTCTCAGACTTATGTAAGCATCACAACAGCAGGACATCAGATCCTAATAAACAGCCCTTAATACATCAGGAGAACTTAAGCTAAACTTGTTTACACACATAGACAAAATAAACACTGTGGTGATACATAATATAGCAGCAGATTGTGCAGCGCTTAGAAAATATTCCCCACAGATGCATCATCGTCTCGAGATGTGAGGCCAGTTTGTTCGAGAGGTCTGCTCAGCACTCTGCCTGAAGCTTTCAATCTGTGTCCTTTACTTCAACATTTACATCTCTGCAATGAATTACATTTTTTTTAAAGGAAAGAATTCAATAAAAATCAATCCACACAAAAACAGGACAAAGCAGAAGTGGGTTTTTTATGTTTGACCTTGTCTGTTCTGATGGACTCTCTGAAAGACAAACTGAGAACAGAGTGAGATGAGATGAAAACAGGAAAGAAATGGAGCAGATTTTTACTGAAACAGCAGCAGCTGAAAAAGGAAAAAGGAGCTGCTGTAGACAAATAAAAACCGAAGAAAGAGACAGTTTGGGGTGAGCCAGAACAGTCTGCCTGGAGATAAGAGGAAATGAGAGGTAAAAAGAGGGAGAAAGGATCAAAGTGGAAAAGGAGAGTAGGATTAGAGATGTCAATATGGTCAATGAGGCTAATGGCAGTAAATTACATTCTGTCTGTTCTCTCTCTCTCTCTCTGTGTGTCTCCACAGTTTCTTCTTGGAACAGGAAGCCAGACTTCAGACCAGACATGGCTGTCAACCCCCTGAAGGGCACACAAACATACACACAAACACACAGACTTATACACTTGATCATGAAGTAAAAAGCTACAGGGAGCAGCTGTTTGTGCCTTAGAAACACTCACACACACACACACACATATCCGAGCTGCTTGTCAATGCAGAAGTATCACAGTGAGTGTGTGTGTGTGCAGGTGAGTAAAGCAGGTGTTTTATCAGTCATCAGATGAACATGTGCATCACAGACAGCTGGCATTAAGTGGGTGCTGCAGGGGTCTTACCCTGGGATTACAGTTTAGGAGATTAGAGCTAAACAGCAGTCATCTCAGGCTCTGCAGCCTCATGAAACTTCTGCCGCAAGCCAAGAGGGCACGCACACCCACACACACACACTGCAGCACAGCTGTAGAACACAATTAAATTAGTGCAAACTGGCAGACGGTGTGCAACCCGAGCTTAAAACCATACACACATTAAATCACAGGGAGCGAAAACAAAAATAAACACACACACACTCTCCTGCACTGTGGTCCGCAGTACTAGACGCTGCCCCCACCCTTTCCTCCCGTCGCCCTCCCAAAAGCCAGCTGGAAAGAAGATGAGATTTTGGGGCTGATTGGTTTTGTCTTTTTCCCCCCCATCACATCCTCTGGGCATCTCTACAACCACCACTGTCGCCTTCTCTGAGCACAGTGTCACCTCTGGATAAACCATCATCATAAAAATCTTTCCCATTGGACGTGAGTTGTACAATCCGCTTGTGATGCTTTGATTACATCTCACAGTTTTTTTTTATTTTCTGTGATCTTGTTTTGTTCTTATTGTTTTATCTCTATGGCTTCAGATTGGAGCAAAGAAAAGACTTCTTTGGACTTTTTTTGTGGACAGTGTGTCGGCAGAATGCACAGCTACACACCTGACGTGTGGACAGTCTGAGCTGCACATCATCGAAACAGCATCAGGAGCATTTGGATTTTCTTTTCGCTTGTCATCCCTCTAAGATTTCATCCTTTACCCCAAAGAATTATCATTTTCAGTCCCAACTTTTTTGACTTTGTGTCACTGATAGTGTGGAGAGGGACAGCAACAGTGCAGTGCTTGACACAGCAGCTTTTTAAACCAAGCAGGTCTCAGAGCCTCTGTGAAACACGGAGAGAGGCTATGTGAGGTAACCCTGGAGAGGAAAAAAAAAACCTGAGAACACCTCACATATCTGTGGAAACTTACAGAAATGGAGAAAAGAGACAAAATAGGTATGTTTTGAGTCTAGGGTATCTAGAGATGTGATGGAACACCGGTCAGCACAGACCACCTCCCTTCTACCACTCCTCCTCCTCCTCCTCTCTTCTTCTCTCCCTCTCTCTGCTGCTCTCAACTAGTCTGCCAGCTTTCTCTGGCTGCGTCGCTTCAGTGCAGTGAGAGAGACAGAAAGAGAGAGAAATCGGAACGCTAGAGTCGAGCGCGCCGCTCACACAGATGACAGAGAGAAACATGGAGGACCTTCTGCAGCCATTCACGTTGTGCACTTGGTTTCACTGAAGATGGACGTTGCAATTAATCTGAAAAAAAAGAGAGAGGGAAAAGAGAGAGAGAGAGTGGGAGCCAAAGAAGAGAAAGATAGAAAGTGAAGAAGAAGAAAATGAACACAGGATTGAAAGGTGGAGAAAGCAGAGAGTAATCACAACTGAAGGAGGGATCACCTGTCGTTGAGGGTAAAGGACTTCCGTGGCAGTCAGAGTACAGCTGGGTGTAATTCAGCTTCGACTCAAGTGTGGGTGTGTGTGTGTGTGCTGAAACATTTGTTTGTGTGTGAGACAAGCACATAACTGTGAAAAAGAGGGAAGGAGAGGCTCCAGCCAGAGACGGAGAGAAAGCGTAGGAGCATCGCTGAGCGCACAGCTTGACTGTGAGACAAATTGACTCTGACACATTGTCTTCCGTGTGTGTGTGTGTGTGTGTGTGTGTGTGTGTGTGTGTGTGTGTGTGTGTGTGTGTGTGTGTGTGTGTGTGTGTGTGTGTGTGTGTGTGTGTGTGTGTGTGTGTGTGTGTGTAGGCAGAGGAGGTGGTGGTGGTGGAGTAGGGACAGTGGCAGGCCTAGGTTTGGGGTCATGGCCATGGGGGGGCCGCATCCCGTCCTCCACTTTGCAACGGGAGAGGCGCTGGGGCTGGGGGTCTTGGGGCGGAGGTCCATTCAGGGGAGCTCCCCGACTCTCCGAGCTCAGGCCGTGGCTGAATGGAGGCACGGTCGGAGCGGCAGGAAGTGGAGCTGGTAGTGGTGGTGGGGGAGGAGGAGGCGTGGAGGAGAAAGGAGGCAAGGTGAGATGTTCCCGCAGAGTCTGGGTCCTCCTCGGCTCACTCGCCGTCGTCTTCCTCACCTCGCTCTTCTTCTCCGTCTCGCTCCGTGGGGGCGTCGGCTTCAACTACCTGGAGCCGCCGGGCTGGGAGGAGTCGAGACGGGTGAAGCTGGTGCCGAGCTACGTGGGTGCACACAGGCAGTCGCCACCAGACACCCCGCAGCAGAGGACATGTGCCTGCACACGCTGCGTCGGAGACCCTGGCGTTTCTGATTGGTTCGATGAGAGCTACGACCCGGATATCTCACCTGTTTGGACCAGAGACAACATCCAGCTGCCGTCTGATGTCTACTACTGGTGGGTGGTAAGTAACAACGTTTTTTTAAATGCTGAGCTCAGGTCTAAAATAATTTAAACAGAGCATTTGCCTTAATCTGCTGTGAGGTGATCATTTGCTACTTTGACAGAAATTCTTCAAAAATAATGTTTAAATTAGGAAATTTTGTTCACAACACAACAAAAAACCTTTTTCCTAAAACTTTCAATAAAAAAGACGGTTTCAAAATAGGTCTAAAATGAGTCAAATTGGATGCATCAAAAAAAAACAAGAGTTGGGAGGAGAGAGTGGGGGGTGACATGCAGTAAAGGGCCAAGGTCGGATTCGAACCCTCAGCCTCTGAGATGAGGACTATAGCCTCTCTGTACAAGGGGTGCCACATAACCACTTGGCAATCAGCGCTCTGCATCAAGGTTTTTTCAAAGAGGCTGAACTATCAAAGGTTTGAAAGTAGATTGGAACAGTTCCTGTGCAACTTTATTAAAACCATGTTCATTTTTTTGTTGGAACAACATTCGAACATCGTGTTGTAGGCCTCATTTTGGAGACAATTTTCTTTAAAAGCAACGAGGAAATACATTTTGTGTTATGGCATGTGATTCAAAGTTTGTGCTGAGATTTGGAATATGTTTATATCAACTGTTTATTTAAAATAGATATAAAAAATTGCTCACCTTTTTCTTTGGGGGGGCTTAGCAGCTGTGGCTAATGACAGTGTAAATAACCTGGAAACTATTTTTGGAAACGAGTCTGAGAAAAAAGTATTTCTTGCCTGCTTAACTAACCTTTGATAGTGAAGCATTTGACTTCTGAGGATGTCATGGTTAATCTGCATTTTGTTTGCCCTCCAGTTGCTGCAAGAATTGTGTCATTGAGCCAAGGCAGATGTTTGGGTTTTGTTTTATGTTCTTGAGAGGAATGAAGCACTGGCACGCACTTTTGTGAAATCGAGTGAGAAACTAATCAGTGTTTAAGGGGAACTGTGTCAGATTCATTGCTATGAGTATTCAGGAAAGCCTCTTAGCATTTTGTTGTAGAGATATTATGAAAAACTCCAGATCTGACCAGGTGGGAGGGCTCTCAGAGGCTGGATGAGGTAGCGCAATATCAAAAATAATCGCCTTGTGGTCGGATACACACAAGTCTTTGTCTCTAAATTACTAAGGGGCAAGCCAAGTGAAAGGACGAGATCAAGGGTGTGGCCCTTGAGTTGGCCCATTTCGTGGACCAAGTTGTAGGTACTTGTCCCCTGGGGACGTTATTCAGCGTCGGGAGAGTCTACTCTGGAAATGAAGTGGTTATGGCAGGAATGAGCGTGACATGGTTACAGGACAGATTTTGAGAGCCATGTTGGTCCAGATGAAGACCATCATGTCTAATATAGATTGAAATATATTCCTACTATCACTTCCTGTTATGTTTTTAGTTGCTGTGGTCAAATAGATAATCTGTAAAATTGACCATGTTCACAAATCAGGAATATAACATGACGACCTTAATGAAGCATTTCAGTCTCCCAACAAGACAAACAAAAGAGCACATATGCAGTTTAATGCAATAAGTGAATCCATGGTCAGTAAAATGTAACATGAAGTTTGGCACCTGGAGGGTCTAATTATATCTGGATACTGACATTTACACGTCTTTATTGTCTTCTTCAGTCTATTTATCCATTCACACTCAAGTCAGCTGAAGTCAATATGTTTGTCCTGGTCATTTCTGAAAAACAAAAGTACAAACAAAGAAGCGTCTCAAGATTCAAATGTTATTTAATAATGTTGAGAAATATGTGTGGTGTGTACCCAGTTGTGTAATAAATTGTATATCATATTGGTAGTGTTCTGCGTTGTTTTGTGCTGAGCAGGATATTATTCCATTACAATGTGTAGATTTCTTTATTCCATCATTTATTTTTAAAGTGAATGCATCACCATCAAACACTTTCTGTGAGCGTGTGTTGGGTGTATGAGTCAGTCACATGTGAGATTATAAGGACACCAACATACAGGGGAGTGATACATCATAATCATAGATCTCTCCTCTTCCAACCAATCCCCTCTTCTAAATAATTCATGTTCTGGGTGCCAGTCATATGACGTAGTGGAAACATCGCATGCCTGATTACTGAGCTTTTCTGAAACCAATGCCCATAATGTCTGTAATCACTGACATGAATGTCTCCTGAGTCGGTGCACGAGAGACAGGAGGAGCTTTACTAAGGAGTGGATGCATTAAAGCTCCATTAGTTAGTGTGTATGTGTGTAGCTGTGTATCTGACTGATTGTGTTTCTGTGAGTCTCCAGTCTCAGGTGTCCATTAGGAGCAGGTCCAGGAGCCAGTCTCAGGCCAGCTAAACTGCAAACGCAGGAGTGAAGGAGGCTGCCAAGTCGTTAGGTCACACCGCAATATGGGAGTGATGAACTGGGAGAGAGAGATACAAGGAGACATGAACGAGAGGAAGCAAAGGTGGAGAGGAGGGAGATTTAATGCAGAAGGAGACGGTCACATATAAAGGATATATAGAACAAAGATGCATGGTAGACAAAGGGGGGAAAAACAAGGGCACAACATTTACAAATAAACTTGAGCAAAAGAGAAAGAGGAAATAAAAAGAGAACGGAAGAGAGTAAAAAATGAATGCCAGGAGGACCCAGAGAAATCAAACAAAAGAAGGATAATCATACGAGTCTCTCCAGACCTTGATCGAAGGTTTATCTGTTTTCTTGTCAGGGATGCTTCTCTGTTGTTCCATATCGAACTGAACAAAAGATCCAATTGCACGAGACACTCTGACCTTGCCGTTAACCAGCTCAACCAGGTTTCAGACTCTCTCTTCTTTTCCTTCAAACAAACACCAGCCATGAATGCGTCATGTAACCATCATTTTTTTAGATGTTCGATAATTTAACAACTTAAATAAACACTGCTGCACCAAATAAACTGAAAATGTGCATGTTATTCAACTGGAATATAGCAGACATTCTGAAATATGTAAGAAATGGACAACATTGATTAAGAAATGACATGCTTTGAAAGGAAATCAGGAACAAGGGGGGTTTAGCTCTTTCTATCGGGAACCTGGAGACAGAATAAATAACTGTTTTCTGTTAAAGAGTGAAGGAGGCTGACTTCACTGGCATCACTATTCCTAGAAGCCGTGAAAGTGCCTCCAGTAAATTGCTCGCTTTTAGCCCGTCTGGGAAAGAAAATCCTTCGTCACAGTTGTTTAATATCATCTCTGACTATTATTGCTTCCCTTGATCTACCTCTATTTCCTAATTCATTTAAAGGTCACATATTCTCCTCCGTTTAAATAATTCTCAGAGCTCCCCAAAAACATGTCTGTTGAGTTTCTTTGATCATGTCTATAAACCCCTCTATTTCAGCCCTGCTCAGAACAGGCTGTTTCTGTGTCTGTACCTTTAAATATGTAAATGAGCTGTGTCTGACCACGCCCCCTCTCTGGAAGGGCTTGGGTGGCTAGGGCTTAGTTAAGTCCTATATGGTGCAGAACAAACACCTAGCTGTGGGAGTGTCACCCACCTGGGGGAGGGGTTACTGCCCTTTGTGATGTCATGAAGGGAAAATCTCCGGCCTGTTTGAGCACACATTTTCTGAAAAGTGGAGCAGGCAGAAGATGGAGAGGATGGACTTTTCTCATCATTGGGGGGTTTGTAGACAGACTAGAGACACATGTTAGTGTTAGAGAAAACATAGTAAAGTGTATTTTGCAGAATATGTGACCTTTAAATAACCTAAGGAGGTTGGAAAACAAACATTTACGTTTTGAGGGCAGAAATGTTGTTTTATTTTAAGATATCTGGTCATTTAAGAGTTTCGGAGTGGTTCTCTCTGCTACTCTACCCCTACCCACGATGAAAATGATCTCAGAGTTGACCGTAGTTAAGACGAAAGAGGGAAACCGACCTGAGGAGAAGAATATGTTTACCTACGAGCTACAGTAACGTATCCGAGTATAATTTACATGACGTTTTTATCACATCAGCACATACAATATACAGGAACAGTACAGCAGTTTTCAGTCGCAGTTCCTGCTTCCTGGTCTTTGACGTTACATCTGGTGTTTCCATGGCAACAATAAACATGTTGTGTCTGTCAAGGGCGGCCGCAACGACACGTACCGGTACAACTATACAATTAAGGATTTCTCTGGCTTTGATGACTGTTTGAAATATAAGAGGTAATATAATTACTCAACAACAACAAAAAATAACATCGGTTCAGTAAATTTTTTATTAATTTAGATATTTTAGTGTTAGAATTCAACATATTGAACCTTAAACTGTGTAATTAGCAAACCTGAATGACATCCTTTTAAGAGCATTTGCTTAATTTTGTATCATATAACTTGATTACTGTTCAGGTTTCACAGATCACACAGCTTGTTAGCAGGTTAAAGCTAGTTCAGAGTAACCAGGTGGTAAATAAAACAATATCTGCATGTGTGGTCCCACCCTTCTTCATCAAATCTCCACATTGTTTAAAAAGTAATAACATTAAAACTCCACAATATCTGCTGCAGTGGCTCTTGGAAGTATAGGATGTCTGCCAAGTTGAAATATAACTTTAATGCAGACACCAGAAGCTTTCTACTTTTAGAGTCACAAGACAGCAGAGAGGAAGAAGCAAGGCTGCCAAAAAAACATCTGCCAAAAAATTAATATCCCCTGAACAACAGTGAAGCAGCGTGCCAGGCTGGCTCCGGCATCATGCAGGGACTCAGAGACAGAGGAAGGCAAAGAGATGGAGGGATCAAAGAGAAATGAAAGCGAGGGAAGGTGGAAAGGATAAACTGCAGAGAGGTAAAAGCATGAGAAACAAAGAGAGAGAGAGTAAAAAGAAGGATGGCGGGGTCTCTGATCAGCACTGATGAGCTGCATGGTGCACGGGAGTCCCAGAGAGATGAAGAGATGAAGAAAGACGAAGGAGGAGGAGGAGGAGAAACAAAAGAGGGAGCCAGGGAAATGAAGGAGGAGGAATTAGACATGAGGGCACGGAGATTGCAGGAGAGGACGTGTGAATGAATTTGTAAGAGAATGAGATCTGTGTTGGGAAATGAGAATTAAGGCCGATGGTGGGTGAAGACGGAAGAAGTGACAAAGGAGTGCAAAATGAAGATTACTGTGTGGGAGAAAGGGGGAGAGGTGGAGTGGAAAAGACGGTTACAGCGCGAAAACAAGCATTTAGTGAGTGCCAGGATCCTGACGAAACTTTGTGTTTTTAGGGTAACAAAAGTGTTTGTGCAGGTGCTCACAACAACCATGAATGCACGTTTGGCTGCTTTTTTTGGAAGAGGTGGAAACTGGAGCATGCTTTTTGTTTTCCTGTTTAAACGTATTCTCTCTCTTTCTCAGCTCGGGTGTCATCTCTCTATAAAAACTGCATCAATGTGTGTTAAACACAGGGATCTCTAAAACGCCACCTGTGACTTATAAATATATAAAGCCAAAGATAGACTCATTTTAACTCTTGATTCTGAACATGTGGCTTCACAAATGTTCCTACTGTAAGAACACGAGCACTCTGTCGATCTGAAGTGACTGATGTCTGCACTAGAACGCTCCGCTGTTAAAGGATGATTTCATGATTTACTGAAACCGTTTCCCCTTTTTAATACTTGGAATTTAATTTAGTCTTTACAGGTGTAAAAACTGTCTAAAGCACACTGCTTGGGGCGCAGGTAGCCTAGTGGTTAGTGCTTATGCCCCGCGGTCAGCCCGGGTTCAAATCCGACCTGTGGCTCCCTTCCTGCATGTCATTCCCCTCTGTCTCCTGATTTCCTTCTCTGTCCACCGTCCTATCTCTACAATAAAGGCATAAAAAGCCAAATAATAATAATACTACAGAAAAGCCCCCAGCTTTATTTCAAAACAAAACATAATTTCCAAATGCAATGAGCGACATATCATAGTGCACGCTGGTATTTGCTCAGTTTTGGTACAGAGACTTCTTGCAAGCACAATTCATATACACTTACAAATACAAAACATCCTTTAACTTACTAATAATCTAATTATGCCATTTTTTGAATTTGGTTTATTGTACTGTTGTTGTTGATGTTGTTGTTTGTGTTCAGAAATACAAAACAACATTTACAAAGTTAAAGGTCCTCTTAAACTAAAATAATAATAAAGTGAAACACATCCTTGATGCTTCTTATGTATCTTACATGATGAATAATATAACATACTTTCTATGCATTACACATTCTGACTGACTTAAGATATTTAGTAAATTGTCCCCAAACCTTTGAAAAAACTGTGTTTTCCTGTTTGTGGCATAAAGTCAGTTTTCCATGGCTGGACAGTCAGAAAGACTTTTAAATAAAAGTTCAATCTCTGTGCTTTTTCAGGCTGTTGCAACACAATGTTTAATCTGAAGGGAGCATAACGTACCTTTCATTTGAATTTCTGCTCAATTCAGGCGGAAATAGACAGAGAGTAAAAGCTCGGCAGCGGACGGGCAAACCTGGAAAGAAAATATCAGATATAGAATAGTTGTTTCTGTAGTTTGACCAAGTTTATCTTAAGGGAATTTAATGATTCAACAGACTAAGTCACTGGTCAATGTTTTAAATTAAATGTTGAAGGAGCTTGTCATTAATTCATGGGGTTTCAGATATTCAATTAAAACAGATGTATAGAAAACAAGCAGCTATACATGTGCTTTACAAGAGCTGAATCTACTAGGGCTGGGAATCTTTGGGTGTCTCACGATTCGATTCAGAATCTATTTTGGATTCTGGATTCATGATTCAAAGTCTATTTTTGAATTAGTACATACTTCAGGATCTACTGTGAGACTGGCTGAATTTCTTGTTGCTCCATTTGTCATTCTGAGTCAAAGAGCTAGCCTTATCACTTAGCAGGGAGTGACTGATCAGGCAAAAAAAAAAAAAAAACATTTTTAGAAGTTATGAATCTATTTATAATTTCAGAAGATAAGAATCTCAGACGGACTTTCATTGAATATTGCTACAAAAATAAAACCCAACAACGCTCCACTTTTTTGATTACTCTCCATGTTTTTGACATTTTATCTGGACTTTCCATGTAGCTGAAGAAGAAATAGATCGCATAATAAACTGAAAGCATCACATTTGAGGTGTTTCTTACACGATAAGTCTTTGACAGTCAGGACCTGAAGTATAGTTCAAATATTAAATTCCTTCCTCTTTTTCTCTTCTGTCACTCATCTCAGTCTGTTAACATTCAACACATGACGTCTTCTTTATTTATTCAAGCTGTCATTGTCTCAGTCAGACAGGAGACGCTTGTTATGTCTGCTGTCACTTCTGTTTTTTCCTTTTGAGCAGAAGTGTACGACCTCTGGTCATCTCACTGTTGTTGGTGAAGAGCGGTGTAAAAGTCAACTTTCTTAGAAAGACATGTGGACTGACTCTGACATATTTAATTTATAAAAACAGTTTTATTAATTAGAATTCCGCTTTCTTTGACAAGTGGATGTGTGCCATGCTGCTGCTCCTCCGACCACGACTCGCCCAGACTGACTGCATCCTGTCAGTCTGTCACATGGCTGTTACCTCAACACACACACACAAACACACACACACTGACACAAAGACACCCGCAGGCACAAGCACAACCACCTGCTTATTTGCACATGAATGCTGCCGAGTGCGTGTGTGCACATGTAGACGGGCGCTCAGAACACATCTGAATATAAAGTCTGTTGTCTCATCGTGTTCGTCTGAAGAAGAGAAACTGCACACCCTGACAACACCTCTTTCTCTCTCTAGATGTTACAGCCCCAGTTCAAACCCCACAGTATCCAGCAGGTGCTCCTGAGGTTGTTTCAGGTATTTAATATTATATTAATTCATCTTTCCACTAGGGCTGGTACTTTGAAATCAGCTGAGTCATTACTCTACACTCCTGGGAAAAGGCTGACAGGAACAGATTGTGTTTATTAGTCATGAGGTGTGTCATCTCTTTTTAATGTTTCTGTATATGTTTTTTTCATTCTGACTCTCAATATGACGAGCATTGCATTCACATAGGTGTGCATGTTGAAAAACCCTGTACTCTGACTCCCTTGTGGGCAGAAGGGGCTCATGTATTTTTCATGAAGAATTCTGTCTTCCTCCTCTAGGAAGCAGAATGTGTTTCTACAATCAGGCCCCGAGCTACATGTTAGACTCCTTCTCCTTCGGTGTGTTGTGTTTAATTTCCTGTGTAGCTTGAATCTGCGCAGCGCTCGTTTTTGATAAAAGCCTCTCTTGTCACAGGTGATTCCAGGAAGGTCCCCGTACGGCTCGTGGGACCCAGGACGCTGTCTGCGCTGCGCTGTGGTGGGAAACTCCGGAAACCTTCGAGGGGCGGGATACGGGGCAACCATCGACGGACACAACCACATCATGAGGTGAGAGTGCTGGAAGCAGACTGTGACATGTGCGTTTAGACTGAGAGATAGGTCCGCAGAGGGCTGGATGAAACAGAGAGATGAAGAAAGGAAGGGGGGAGGAGACAGCTGGAGAGGACAGAGTTCATGTGAGGAGGAAAACACAACATCACACAACACAGAGAGATAGACTGTGTATTCTGCATTTGCCAAAGTATCTATTAGAAAACAGCAGCAGATGTTGGTGTCTTATACTATATTTAACTTAACTGTGTAATGCTGTTATCCATTCAGCTCCCCTATTGGTTGACAGCAAGGTCATATGACTCGTGTGAGGTCACCGCAGGCAGCTCTATGTCCTAAGAAGCTTTAACGTATAGATTGTGTCCTACACATACACACCCGTGCAGAGAGAGTGCACATAAATCCCTTTGTCTGCTCAGCGTTGTGCAGCAGCACTGAATCACAGAGCCTGATTGTTGTCAGCTGGCATGAACACACAGCTATATGTTGTTCTGTGCACGGTCTGTGTGTGTGTGTTGCTGCATAAAAAGCCTCAAGCAGGAATGACAAGTATTTGGTGCGTCTCTGTGTGCTAACCAGAATTAGCATCCATTAGTGGTACTCTCTCAGCGGACCTGTGTGGGCAGCCTCTAACGACCAGCTCTCCCGTTACACTCCTCAGCGCTGTGGTTAGTTTATCTCATTTGTGTTTCAAACGAGCTTTGGCCGGCAACAGTCATCACAGAGCCGCACCACCCACCTCCTGTCTGTCTGTCTGTCTCCTGAGGCCTTTCTCTCCTCATGTCAGAACAAACTTCTGTTTTGTTTTCAGACATATGGACGGATACATGCGGTGCCTTTTTTTTTTTCTTCAGGTGCGTTTTCCTGTTTTATATAAACTGTTCACTCCCTTCAGACAGTGAGTCAGACCCACTGTACATAGAGCAAAAGTCTGAAGAACACAGACAGAGCTGAGCGGCTCACTTACTGTCTGACTTAAAGTTACACAAGAAAAAAATCGACTTTGATATTATAGCATAAAAGGTGCGTCATGAAAACTCTATGTCCTGAGACTTGTTGAAGCTGAATTGATGAATTCATACACTGTCAATAAGATGTGGACGTCACCAGCATGACGTCAGCATGAAGAAGTTAGGTCAAAAATAAACATAATGCTGCGTAGCAGAAGTCTTACTGAGGTACAAAATGAACAGAAAAAGGATCATTTCCTCCTCTGCTTCTTCACAACCACTCTTCATTCACAATCATTCTTCTTGTGGTGTCGCCTCCTGTTGGCCATTATAAGAAATGCAGTTAAAGGTTACTTCCACATTAGTTAAAATTTTAAGCAAAGATGCCACATCGAGGCAGGGCACGTTTATTTATAGAGCATCATTCATTCATAAAGCACTTCAAAATGTTAAACCATGAATCACTTTAAGAACGTTCATAGACATGCGATATCGAGCAAATATATGACAATAAATACAAAATAAAAATGTTAAAAGATCAAAGAAAGAATGATTTTATTTCTTTTTTTTTATCCTTTATTTTAGCAGGGAGGACCCGCTGAGGATGAGGTCTCTTTTCTAGAGTTGCCCTGCAGCAATACAAAAATAAAAACAGAACAAATATAAACAGTTAAAAATTAAAGCATAGACACTGAAGCAATGATTTCACATTTTAAAACAGTTGCAATTTCCTTCCCTAAGTAGTTCAGACACTGGCTCTTTAAAATGCTGTATGAAACAAGAGAGAGCCGCTTAGCCGTCCTCTGAAAGTTATTCCACATAATGGGTGCAGCAACACTCAAAGCAGTCTTTCTCCATTTTCTCTTCACTCTGTATTTTCACAGTAGTTTTGAGATCTGGTTGAATGACTTGAAATGTTTATAGAGAGGAGATTAAGTCAGGTAAGGAGGTAGTTTACCTGGGAGGAGAAAAACTGTGAGGTCCTCTCCAAAATGAAACAGTCAGTTGTTTGAGTCACTGATATGTTCACAGCTTCCTGCAAAATGTAACAATTTTCTAAAAAGACAAAATGAATCAGTCTGACAACTCAGCACGAGATTTGAAAACATTTCTTTTTATAGATTTGTGACCACAGTTTGAAAGTGGATGCCACACATGTTGTTTGCTAACAAAGCACAGCCTCCCTGAGTAATGCATTCCTCTCTTGTTTCAAGGATAAACCTGGCCCCCACGGTGGGCTACGAAGAAGACGCCGGCAGCCAGACGACTCACCACTTCATGTATCCAGAGAGCGCCAAGAACCTGGCGGCAAACGTCAGCTTCGTCCTGGTTCCCTTCAAAACACTGGATCTAGTCTGGATCACCAGCGCCCTGTCCACCGGACAGATTCGATTGTAAGAAGGGGGACACACACTCACACACTTACACACACACTCACACACACACACACACAGATATGCATAAGCACGGATTAACACATGTGGGGGCACAAAAAACAGACACTGAACATAGAGTGCCCACGGTGCAGGGGCATGACTGTTTGGATCCAGAATAACTTTTTTAAAAGACCACAACACACAAGTATAGTTTGTGGGCACACACACACAAACACACACTCACACACACTCACACACTCAGTAGAGTGACAAGGAGTCAGAGAGTCATGGGGCCGTAACAATCTGTCAGCTGTCAATCATCCAGAATTCACAGCTGCAGCATCACATGAAGAGTTGGTTAAATGTATTAAATCAATTTTTCTCTGTCTCTCTGTCTCTCTCTCTCTCTCTCTCTCTCTCTCTCTCTCTCTCTCTCTCTTTCTCTCTCTCTCTCTCTCTCTTTCTCTGTCTCTCTGTCTCTCTCTCTCTCTCTCTCTCCATCAGTACGTACGCTCCAGTAAAGCAGTTCCTCCGTGTAGATAAAGACAAGGTGTGTATTATTTTTTGCTTTCACTGCAATTACTCTCTGCCAGTCTCACACACTCACTGTCATAGACCAACACACACACACACACACATACAGAGCCACAAACACACACACAGATACATACATACATACAGGTACATACATACATACAGGTACATACAGAGACACACACACACACACACACACACACACACACACACACACACACACACACACACACACACATACAGAGCCCCCCCCACACACACACACTCACACACACACACATGCAGTGACCTCCCCATCCCCATTATTGATGGATTACTGTGAGATTATAAAACTCTTCCTTTGTTTTCATAATCTTCTGTTCGATCTTTAATCCTTGAAAATCAAAAAGTCACACTAATCCCTCCCTTCGCCTGGTGAGAAACACGGCGTCTTTGGAGTCGACCCAGAAATATAGATTTGTAAGATTCTCTTCTCCACTGTGGCGCTCCAAGCAGCCTACAGCGTTTGTTTATTGGGCCTGACTATCACCTGGAGGGAGATGATTCATATGTAATTACTATTCATTTGGTTAACGGTACTCTTAGTGCCTTTAATCTTTCACAGCCATCACAACCTCCCGAGGGGTTTTGAATTTAACTCAGCAAAATCTTTTCTTCTTTTGTTGGACCTTTTGAATATGCAGCAGCCGTGATTGCATGAGGTTATCTTGCCTGTATTACCGTGTAAATCATCTGAGTGAGCGCTGTTAAACTGAATTCAGAACAACTTAGATTTTGTTCCAAACATAAAGTGTGAGGCACCGCTGCAAAACAAAGTGGTTGTATTGCACTAAAGACAAAAAGATGCACATCTACAATGCTGAAGCAGAAAAACAAAACAAAAAGCCATCTCAATAGCACAAAGTGTTTTAGAGAAATCCTGCATGAGAAAAGCCGATGTGAAATATGTTTAGAACGAGCCCCCAAATATGTTACAGCTTCCTGAACAAATTGAGGCTTTAGCTGAGGAGAAACAAAAAACTGAAAAGTGCTGCACTTGACAGTCATACACAGCACTTCCTACTAAACTGGGCGGCAGTGGATCAGTTGGTAGAGTCCATCGCCTCTCAACCTGAAGGTCCAGGGTTTGATCCCCAGCTCCTGCAGTCACATGTCCGATGTGTCCTTGGGCAAGTAAATTGCTCCCACTGCTTCATCAGTGGTGTATGAATGTGTATGAATGGGGTTAGTGACTTCTGATGGAAACTTTACATCGCAGCTGCGATGCTTGGAGGAGAAAATAGAGGAGTGTAAGAGGACAAACGAAGCCCGATCCTCACCACATCATAATTCACAGGACTCCTTCACAGAGGCAGAAACCAAAGATAGCACTGGAGCACACGAATCACTTACGATTCAAAACGGTGACTCTGAGGAAGAACCAGTGTTTCCAAATCGTAGTCCTTTGCATCTTAATAAATTTGCCTTCAGTGATTTGTGCGCTCCAGTACTTTCTTTGGATTCTGCCTGAGTGAAGGAGTCCTCTGAATGATATTTTAATATATCTCCTCTCTGAGAGCACTGACCTCCGTCTATAGAGGGGCTGAAGTAAGAGAGTTTCCCCCTACCTCACCACATAATGCCTGGTGTGTGTGTGTGTGTTCCCACCCTCTCTCTCTACCCCTCCTCCTCTCTGGGCACAAATTGCGCTCAGGTGCGCAGCAGGCAGAAAGCTGCGGGATAAAAGAGAACAAGGGATTGAAAAAAAGGAGGAAAATACTTCTTATTCTACTTTTGTAGCTGTAAGTTAATTTTTCTGATCTTTTCTGTGCTTCTCTTTTCACCACCAGGTTCAGATCTTCAACCCAGCATTCTTTAAATACATCCACGACCGCTGGACCAGACATCATGGGCGCTACCCCTCCACTGGCATGCTGGTGCTCTTCTTCGCCCTGCACGTTTGTGATGAGGTCAGCTTCTTTCTCCTTCAGAAACAAAACATTGTGAAACATTTACATCATGCTGAGACTATCCTTACATCATATCATCACACACACACACACACTTCTTTCTGCACTCTCCTCTAGGTGAACGTGTTTGGATTCGGGGCGGACAGTCGAGGGAACTGGCACCACTACTGGGAGCAGAACCGCTACTCCGGAGAGTTCAGAAAGACCGGCGTTCACGATGCAGACTATGAAGCTCAGATCATCCAGCGGCTGGCCAAGGCCGGCAAAATCACCGTGTTCCCCGGGAAATAACCAGCACATTAATATAATATCTAATGTTTTCAACACCTGGTACAGCAGCAGATACTGTAGAAGCTGCTTGCGATGTGTTTGTATTCTGGCTTTCTTAACTGTACCTGCACCAGTTTTGGGTTTCCCAGCTGAAGTTAACCAAATGCTCTCAGAAGGCAGGACAAACTGGGCACCAAATGGTACCAAAAAATATAATCCCATTCACTTCCCCTCATCTTCGGGAGGTAGCCAGAGGCGCTGATTAGAGAACATGGTGTACACTCACTCACCAAAAAACCAGGACCAAGGAGCATGTAGATGAAACAAACTCACGTTAGAGTAGGTGTTGAGCCTTACATTTACAAGGGGAACAAACAGATTCTTTTCTCAAGGTTTTCCTCTGTGAGAGTCAGTTTAAGGATGAGAGAAGAGATGGGACAGCTGGAGACATAGAAAACTAAACCAATCCACAGAAATACTGCACAGAGGAAGCCAGAGAGGGGAAAATCTCACATGCAAATTCCCCTTGTCAAAAGATCCCAAAGTTATAAAAAGGCCACAGAAAAGGAACACCATAAAGTATCTATTTCTCCTCTAAGCTGTGGATGGATGTCAGCACTGTACAGCAAACAGCATGGACACTATGGACACTAATTGCAGTGCGTACTGTTAGCATTTGAAGACTGAAGGGCTGAGTTCCCGTCTCCTACAGGACGCAGGGCCATGACTCCTTTTAGAAAGATTTCTTCCTCTCAAACATTGCATGAGGCAAAAACCCTCACGTTGACACGTTGCCCCTTTTCTCCGTCATAACTCCACTTTATGTGAGCTCTGCCTCAGATGACAGTGTGACAGGGGCCTTGTCGGACTATGACGGGATGTGAAACGGTTGCTTATAAGACGGAAGGTGATGCTGTGAGTTTATATCGTATGACTTTCCTCTAAATTCCCCCCCTCCAGGTCAGTACCACAGCTATGCAGGACCATGACTGTTCAGTGGACTCAGAAGGACCACTGCAGCACTGGCCTGAGCCTCAGCTTGTGTAGAGCTTTGCTTCAGTCTTTATTCACTCATCCCGGCACAAGGAGAAGAAGTGTTCATGGGGAGCGCAGGTTTGGCTGCAACAGATTCTAATGAGGCCAAAAAGTCCATCTCCTGGGATTTCATGTTTGGAAGGAGGCATGCTGGTTTCTGGACTAGAGTTTAATCCCCATGTGGTCTGTCAGAGTCTATTTTGGGAGAGGAGGACTGGAGAGCTCAAGCGTGAAGAACCAGTCTGACTAAAGGCAGCATTAGAAATGCATTAAGTTTCTCCTGTGTTTTTAATGATGAAACAGAAAGACGTTGGTTCCTCAGCTTGCTAGAGTGAAATACAAACTGAACTGGGTTAACCACTTTGGTTTGGGACTGAAGTTTAAAGAGATCTCGCTCTTGCTTTTTTTTTTTTGCCCCGACTGAAACTCCAGCCTGACTCCCTCGATCCCAGAGGAGTCAGAGACTGTCCGGAGCGTTTGGCTCCAGATTAAAGCTCATATGATTGGGTGAGAGTAAATCCCATTGGATCTGGGAATTCCTCTACCTGTCAGTAGATCGGCTTCATTAACCACTTGCCCTAGTCCCTGCTCAGCCAATTAAAAATTCAGCTCAGTCTTAAGGGGACGGAGCCACCAGACGCCTTAGACTCCACCTCTGGACCGCATCATCTGCACTGTTTGTTCTGATTTTCTCACTGTTTGCATATCTCCCTTCAGACTGCAGTGTTAGTTGCAGGTACTGTTTGAGTTTACACTTACTCATATTGGATCATCTTTTCCACCCAGGTGCCACAGTCTTTGTTCTTAACATGATTTTCTATCATCACATTTAACCCATATACACATCTACAGCCTCCATATCAGTGACGGAAGAGGTGCTAGGCTGTAAGAGAAGAAATGTGTGCCACAGAGAGGAAGGAGAGTGTTTCTCAAGATGCAGCTGTTGTCTTACAAAGACTGCTCATGGTTCTTACGCAGGTCTTTCAAAATATTGTAAAAAATGTATACAAGACGTATGTAGTTATGTATTGATTTGAAAGGTAATTGACGAGTAATAATGTCTCAGTAGATACCTCATGATCTAAAACTCACCTTCCAAACTAACTTCAAATTACTGTAGTATTTATGTCAGTTACAATAATGAAAGTCAAAATACAATTACTTTTTCTTCTTCCTCTTAAAACGTAATTATGAATTTTAAACATGTCTAAATTATATTACATATTTCTCGACAGGGTGCCAGTTTAGCTCAGCATGCGCCTGATTTATAGAACGGTCCAACTTTGACCCTCCACCCCTTTGCAGCATGTCATCCTCCAGTTTCTGTTCTATCTATTACAGCAAAAATTACACAAAAATATTCCCAAATAAGCAACAGTACAGATTTAAAGGTGCCCTGAAGACTGTTTGACCACTATTAGTGCTATGGAGCACTTTTTTTATTTTTTAATGCATGTACCACTGCTAGGGTGAGACAGCATTTCCAGCATGACGACCACCATCAATGGGACTCCAAAGCCCCCCGCAGTAACAGATGGGTGACATCACTCAGGCCTGGTGCATTAATATTTACAGTCTGTGGTGTAGTTTAACAGTGGATGATAATGAACGATTGAATGCTTGTCCTTCCATGCCACTAATTGTTTCCAGGTATGGCTTAAAAAACATTCACAACTTCAAGTGTATTAGAATTGGTCTAACCAAGTTTTTTCCTTCTAAGCCCCGCCCACTTTGAATCACTAATACGAGCACAGACGTATGAGACAAAATCCATGAAGAACATTTTCACAGAAGTTAACAAAACTTATATTTTTACGTAATATCCCAACAGTAACAAGCAGGCACAGAAAACTATGTTTTCAGGGTCTTTGATGCTCCTTCAAAACTCAGAAACTAGTTCAAACTTCTCCAAGGTTGTTTTCCTCTCAGAAGGAGTCTGTGTATCGTTCCAGTGACTCATTATGAAAAACCAATCTGCCGACTAAAACGTGGTGAACAGAAGCTGCATAGGAACCATGAGTGCCAGCTGCTGGAAGTTTAATGTGAAAATAACATATGTTTATGTGTGAGAAGAGAAACTGTGTGTCGTTCAAAGTGAAGGATGTCACCACACAGCATGTAAAAACCCATTCTTGTTGAGATGACACACATGTGGAGGAGTCGGGGCGTCATACTGCCCCCCGCAGGCGATGTGAAGAACTGTTCCTCCTGTATTGATTGAGTTATTGTATTTAATTTGAACAAACTTTTGAGGATTTAATTTAACCACTCTGGGCTCTCATGTGTTGACACTGTGTTTTTTTGTTGCTTTCACTGTGTTTGTCCATCTTTGCACATAACTGACATGATATGATGATGTAGTACCCGAATCTGGACATACTGTTTGTGTTTCTCTCTCTCTCTTTTGTCAAACACTCAAACACACACACTCAAACACACACACTTTCATGCTTCTGTGCCTTGTCTTGCTGCTGCTGAACGCCTCCCGCCTACAGCTGCTCCATCGGCAACACACACACCTGCCACCTTTGCATATTTTTAGCCACTAACACACACACGTCTTCTGGCTGAGAGCTGTGCCTTCTGAGCTGTACACACACACACACAGATACACACCTACACACACTCTCTGCCTTCTGCTCGGGGTGCAGACGCCTCCCGCTCTTCACTTCTTAATGCTTTGTACACTGATGTTGTTTTTTTAAAGATGGCTGCAGGCTACAGAGAGGCTGTTAACTCTGCATGCAGAGTGACTTGCTGTGGACTCATATTAGGACATTTGCTACTTTTCTGAGCATATCGTGTGTAGACATTTATGCTTTTTTTCTAGATCATGTGTAGTGACATGGCAGGAAAGAGGGTCAGCTGCCGGACTGACGCTGAAAGTTACAGGTACCTGTCGTATCTTTATGCTTTAGTTTAAAAATAAAAACAGCGTGACTGTAGTTTAACAGCGATTGATGATGACAAAGTGTGTAGACATATCAGTGAACTGCTGCTAACATGGTTCACTGTTTTTATGGAGTGGTCAGCTAATGTGGTTCCTGTGTTTTTAATGTTTGTTTCTCCTTCCTGCTTCAAAATTAATGTGTTTTATTTTTGGACCCTCTGGTAGGAATATAACACATTCACATCCTGTTCATGCAGCCAGCTGAGGGTTGAAAGATTCGATAAAGAAGCGAGACCCTTATTCTGTTCCAGCAGTCACTCTGTTAGATCTCACAGCTGATAACAAAGACATTGTGATCAGACAGGAGCAGGGTGACCCCCCCCCCCCCCGCTGTGAGTTCCCCTAAATTAGAGGGTTTTTTTTTCCTCCTATGGTGCTTGTCACAGATGTGAGTGTGTTCTCTGGAGCTTTTCAGACATAAAGTAGGTCTTTCCTCCTGTTGCTGACCCAGTACACGTCTTCTTTCTCATCTGGAGACGAGTCTTTAAATAATTGGGAGCACACATTTATAGGTCACACTGTCTCTGTTTTTCTGCTGTGTCGGGAACTTTGATAGTGAACAAAGATCTGTGCTGGAAATAACAGTAGTTGGTCTTCTCAGGTGAAGTATGGATGTTAGATTCAGTCCTCTGATAGAAACAACACAGTAGAAGCTAACCTCTTGTCACAATTTTAAATTGCCTTCATTTCTTCCAGGCCAGACTCTCTCTAAACATCCCAACACTAATCAAGTTCATTTGACTGTCAGTGGACGCTGGCTGATTCACATTCAGTATTCTTTTAATCTTAATTATTGCTTAAATTATGTGCAGAGGCATTTTTCTGTAAAGCTACAAAAAGGCCAATTTACCACAATTTATATTTTCCTGAAGGAAACTCAAATTTAAACTTGTCATATTTCACTTTTCATTGGCTATTATGCAGAATGAGTTTCGAAACCAAAACAGTCTAAAAGTACGGAAGCCCTAAGTGGACATACAGCCATACATTTAATTTAACTCCAGTGATGAGCAAATTTGTTTCTTTGAGATTTCGAATTTATTATCTTGTTATCTCGAGATTACAACGCTGGTTTCCTCCTGATAACGAGTTAATTTCTCATGATATTGAGAAAAACAGCTGGTTTAAAGTTGTTGTAAGAGGAAAAAGGAGATAAATAAAATGTATGAATGCACGTCTCTACTGGGCGTCCATATGAAAACACACCTGTCCAGGCTAGAAAACGCTGATGTTTCACTCAGAAGGCACATTTTGGTTTTTACATTCCCTTGTATATGTGAAGAGATAGTTTGACATTTTGGAAATGCGTTATTTAGCTGAGTTAGGGAGGAAGGTTTATACAACCGGAGTAAACATGTGGTCATTATCAGACAGTTAGGTGATAGCTTAGCTTAACAGGGACAGAAAATCAGCTAGCCAGTTAGAAACAGCTACTGGTAAATACACGGTGTGGCACATAACCCAAAAGTGAAAGTAATTTTTTTTAATACTTCTGTGTGTGTGTAAATTACACAAATAAGATAAATCATATTAACCAGTGAGTTAAGGAGTCCATAAAATGCTATTATACTCTCAAAAGCTAGCTGTTTGTAGTTTAAGCTAAGCTAACAGTCTCATGGCTGTATCTTAAATTTTAGCATACAGATATGAGAAAAGTATAGTTCTTCAAATTCAGAGAAAAACTAATATTTTAAATAATTATCAGGGGAAATTAAGTGGTTTTCTTTCCTTTCTTTTGTACTTTATATTTTAGTACCTATTTATTAAATATCAGTCAGCACCGTTTTAATGAACTGAAATTAACAAAACAGTAGAAATTTTGATCTATTCGTGGCCTGGTAGAGTAAAAAAAAAGGAAAACCCATGCAGCATCTCCAGCTGTAAAAGAAGACACTGTGAAAGAGAGAAGGAAAATCACAGCTCTTGTTGGTTTACATTTACTTCAACACAGCTCCCTTCTCCTCAAATGGTTTCCTTCTTGTTGCTATGGTTAAGGTGTCTGCAGCTCTGTCTTTGAGAGAAAAAAAAAGAGGTTTCTGTTGCAGGGATGGAAATGTACAGACTGTTAAGAAAACAGCTTTGAGGAGCAAACGCGTCCTGATCAAAACGCCACGGGTTCAGACAGGACGTTTCTGTAGTGACACCGCCTGGCGCCTGGTGATGGGTTTCGCTGTGGTGTTTGAGGCTGAGATGAGAACAGCTCACTGGTCTGCTGCTGAACAGAAACAACTCTGAAGCTGCAGTTAGTGAGCTGAAAAAGCACATATCAGACTGTCTCAGTGGATTGTGAAGCTTAAACTCGTACCACCGTCTGCTATTGTGCCAGAACTCTGCAAACAAAATATGAACCAACACGTAGGATTAAAGACCGCTTTAGTGATCTAACAACAAACATCCAGGTGGCTACTATGAAACATGATGTAGGAAATAAAGGAGTAGTTTGAGGGTTTAGTGTGTGTGTGTGGATGGTTTCCTGCTGTCTGGATCTGAGCGCCGCCTTTTGCACAAGGTGGTACACCTGTATTTACTCCATCAAAACATCTGTACGATATGTGATCAGCTCTTTGTATCTTATGATCCTGTATGAATAAAAGCGTCATTAAACAAGAGTCTAATGTGATGGTTTGTTCTTTTATTGTGGCTATTATCAATACGGGCTAACAGACCAGCCTGTCGCTATGATTGTATGATTATAAAAAGTGAAAATATAGCTGCAGAGAACAAGGCCTGGTGATTTAGAAATGTGCCATCAAAATGTGTGTCCAGAAGAATAATTCAACTCCATAATGCACTCTCAGTTGTGTCTGCAGGACACGACATCACTACTTCTCAGGTGCTGGAAAGCCAAGCGGTTACTACGTGCACCCCATGTACGCAGGAGTCTATAGCCGTCGTCACAGCGACCATAGGTTCTGCCCTTTCCTGCATGTCGTCCCCCACTCTCTCCTCCCAGCATTTTCTGTCTCTCTTCTTCTGTCTAATAAAGGCAAAAATAGCCCGAAATATATTTTTAGAAACCGACGGTCCGCACTAGAATTGACTCACAATAAGTGTTAAACTAATTATTTTATATACTAGCCTTCTGAGTACATTTATCAATTCAAATGGGTGCAACCCACGGAGGATTTTCATGCCAGCTCAGTGATTGTTGTCTTGTCTCCAAACTTGGTCATCACTGATTATTATTTCCCTCAGGGATTAATAAAGCATTTCACAATTATAACCCCTCAGAAGTAGAATAAGGCCCAAAATGACTATTTTAATCCTGTAGCACCATGTCAATGCATTTAGCTCTTACTATTAGTAAACACTTAAAGGAGGTTTAATCTTAATATTGTAGGAGCCAATTAAGTGTGCATACATGTGTATTGTGTGTATATGTTTCTTTACTTAATTTAGACATTAGATGGTGATCACAGATGGTGGGGGTTAATTGGTGAGGTGGTAAGATCAGGTGTTTATAATTGACAAATGAACAGGAAGTCTGTTGGCATAGGTGGTGGGTGGGAACATGGTTTGTACGGTATCTATTATAAGTAAAAGCATTTCTAAAAAATCAGATTTTTTTATAATTTAATGTTACAGTGAATTGCGTCTTTACTTTGGAACATCATTGGGACGGCTGTGGTTCAGTTGGTAGTCGGTCGCCTCAGCCGGAAGATCTAAGGTTAGATCCCCAGATCCTGGAGCCACATGTCCGATGTTTCCATAGGCGAGAGACTTAACCCCAAGTTGCTCCCGCTGCTTCATCTGCAGCGTGTGAATTTATACAAATGGATTAGTTACTGTAATACTGATGGACACTGTGTGACCTGTGTTGTAAAAGAGCTTTGAGTAGTCAGAAGACTGGAAAAGAACTATACAAGCTGAAGTCCATTTACCAAAGTTATTTCATTTTGGACATTTGTTTTGGATAAGCGTCAAGACCTACCCATAAAAAGTAGTCACTATATTTATTATATTAATTGCTTGATCTATTGAGCTCTTGTTTTTTTTTTTTTATCTATTTAGTGATGACAAATTCTATCTTAAATTGGTAAATATTTTATATATGTAAGAAAGATACCATTAACCATAAAGTACTGAAAACCATTGCAGGCATGTCATTAAAAAAAAATAAAAAGGTAGTGTGTACCTGTTAATCATCCTGACTGACTTATTCTCCGACACTGATACTTCACAGACATGAAGAAGCTGCACATCACTTCATCTTTAAATCAACACTTGTTAACACAGCTAATGAGTTTTACACCTCAATCATCTTTTGCTCAGTGATCCACATCTAATGATCTCAGAGTGACTTTGTGGTGTTGTTGATTAAATCTGAACTCTACTGAAGTTCAAGGTAATCTGTCCCTGTCTGTGTCTGGACCTGCAGGAAATCCATCACCAACACAAATCAATCAATGCCTGAGAAGAACAAAGAGGACATGCAGCATTTACCAGTCGTATTTATTCCAATCTCATAACGTGACATTTCTCCGACAGCAACAACGATGAAGGACATTTTCCACATTCTGCATTCAATCGATTTCAAATGTCAGCGGAATGAAGCGACACTGATTTATTATGAGACAAATTAGTGATCATTTATTCTATGAATGAAGTATTAATTTACTAAATTAAACCTGGGGACACACATGACAGATAACGGCTTGTTATTTGAAAAAAGATTAATGACACAGCTACAACTCATGGCCGACAAATCAAGGAGAGAACTGAGGCTTTCACTCACACAGACGGACGAAGACACTGTTCAGATTAGATCAGAAGATCAGCCAACACAGGACACACTGCGCACACTGTGCCTAAATCATTTAAGAGCAGGATTTGTGCTTCATTTTTCTTTCCCAGCTAATGTGGAAGCAGAAAATGAACCTGCAGGGGTTTTAAAGGCAAAGTGCTGGGGGGGGGGTTGTAATCAACATGGCTACAGTGAAATGAGACAAACAGAGACACGGTGGAAGTATTTCATGATCAGGACACAGGTTTGATACAGAAAGTAAACAGGTTTAGTCACTTCACCTGAGCTGTATGGTACTGGCAGAAAGCTAAAACCATCAAAAGTTCTTCCCTTTTATTTTTATTTGTGGTGGGAATGAGATAATGACGGAGACACTACGATTACTTTCTCATCTTCTTTCTTTTAAGCTTTACTGCACGAGAGGATCTTCTTCCATATTCAAGCAATTTCCAAAGTGAATGATCTTACAGGATGCAATTATTGTGTAAAAAACAAGTGGCTCATTTAGTGGCTGAGTGTCAGCGGTCATCTCTCGTTATTGCAGGAGTGGGAAACCAACCTGGAAGTTTTTATCTTTTCACGCTAAGAGAGAAGAAAAGAGGAAAGAGTGGGGAGGCTTGGAGGAGACTTGTTGGCTGGATTCTGACTCACGACTCCTCCGCCATCACAACAAATCCTCTCTCCGCCTCAGTTCTCTCCCAGTTTGAGCCGTGCAAACTCGTTGGCCACATCTAGCGCGTCCTGCAGGGACTGTGTGTTCCTGCCCGTGGCCTGGGCCGACATGTCTTTGCCGCCTCCTTTGCCGTCCATCAGGGGGCAAATCTCCTGGACCCACTCGTTGGCCTTCAGACCGCGTTTGGACACTTCCTGAAGAGAGGAGGGGAGGTTAAAGACAAATCCAATACCATAAAGCCTGAGCACTGAACAACTTAAACGTCACAGTTTCTGGCGTGCGAGTCTGCTGTGATGCATAATGCAATCTAATAAAATAGGAAATTATACCAGATAAATTTAGTGTGGTTTTTTATGCACATTTATGCAATTCAAAAGTAACAATCCATTTTTTGGGAACTTTAAGACCATTTCTACTCACAAGACAACCCCCATACTACTTTTTAGAAATGGGACCGATTCAATCTTTTATCGGTATCGGGTCCGACATTGACGTAATTTACATATCGGACTGACAGCGATGATCCTCGTCACCGATCAAGAAAGATCATTGGGCACTTTAAACATTCTGAGCTCGCACAGTCTCTCTTTGAAGACGTTCAGACTGAACTGTAAGAAGTGTCCACAAATCGTCTCCATGACGACATTCAGATGAGATGGAGCAGCTCCTTCTAGATGTTAGAAAGTACAACTCTTACAATTCAGTTTGAAAGATTTAATTTGAAAAACCTGACAGCTGTTGCTGCTTCCTGTTTGTATGTGAAGCCAGCACAATGCAATGCCAGGTTTACTACAGCTTTGTGGAGTCTTACACATAATACCAACAACAAAAACACTATTCATAGTTATAAAGATATTAGTTATTAGTTAAGTTATAAAGATATCGGACTCAGTATCGGTATCTGTACATATGTATCAGAATCGGATGGGAACTGAAAAAAAGTGGATTGCTGCATCTCTACTACTTTTACTACCTTTGGTTAGCCCTGACAGAAACTGTGACAACAACATGAAAAGAAAGTAGAGATATCGAGTAGCTGAAGTGAAGTAACACGTTTCTCTATAACTGTACAAACAGATTGATGAACTGTAAATAACCTGGCTGTATTTGCGGTCACAAAAGTGCATGTCTCAGCATTTTATACTGGTATATTAGCCATGGGTTTAAAGGAGAAAAAGCTCCTTTAAGTGTGCAAATCCATCTTTGTATAGATTAGGAACAATGTGACTGAACGAGCGGGTGTGTTACCTCTGGGACTTGACACAGGCAGATGATCTTGCCGGCCTCTGGGTCGATGGTGAAGAGCATCGCGGCGGTCTGAGGGGACTGAGTCTTCAGCAGCTTCAGCGAATCATTCAAAGCCTGAGAGGAGGAAGGAGAGAAAAAGTTGAATCATTATTGCAAAGTGTGAAAAAAAAGGATGTGAGAAAAAAAAAAGTCTCCTTATCAGCACTATTGATGTCTCAAGGTCAGAAATAATGGGCCACAGAGCTGATTTGGTCCCGTGACGATTACACAATGAGATAAGCTATGAGTCTGTCGGAGAACTGTGCACTAATGCAGAGCAACTGAATTTTAATTCTGTTTGCAGTTTTATTTTGGTACAGCATGCTGATGAAGTGGTGGGGGTGATTTAAATCATGTTCTCTTGTATGTTTTTGCAGGGTCCAGGTTTGTCCCGATGCCGGAATTTTAAACTTCAATATGATGCTACTTAAAGTCTCATGGTATCTATACATGATTTGATACAACAGCAACAAAAATAGAAGTCATAGGCACCCAATGTTGGGTAATTTCTTTGTTTTCAAAGATCAAAAAATGACTGAAAGATTGTTTTATTGCAAACACATGGTATCTAAAAATATCAAATAAGCCCGCTTTGTTGCTGATGACTTAAGACAGATTCTGATGAATGGTTCTTTTTGTGATTCCTGTATTTATGTTCATTGTTAAGTGTTTTATGTCTGAAACCCTGTAATTGTGCTGCTGCCTGTCTTGGCCAGGACGCTCTTGTAAAAGAGATTTTTAATCTCAATGAGACTTTTTCCTGGTTAAATACAGGTTAAATAAAATAAAATAAATAAAAAGAAAATTGACATAGCTTAAAAGGCTTTCCGATTGCAGAATTTCGGCCTCTCACCTTGGCCGACGCTCCGCTCTCCAGCACCATGACGAGCAGCGGTTGGTTGGGGCTGCTCGCGATCACCTCCTTGGTCTTCTCCAGGACCCTCTTCTGGATGTCAGCCTTGTAGCTGCGGTCCAGGTCATCCATGATCTTCTTCAGGCCCTTCAGAGTTTCCCTCATCTCGTCCTTCCTCCACTGAGAGATCACTGCTGTGCCTATCATCTGCAGAGAGGACGGACGCGGTGATGCCACAGCTGAGGCTTTTGGGAGATGTTGGGACGTTGTGTCTTTGTTGGTCTTACCTCTGTCATGTCTGCGATCTCCTTCTGGATGTCCTTGTTTGGGGCCTTCTGCTGCTTCACCTTGACTCCCAGGGAGGACAGAGACTGTTGTAGGGAATCAGCTTTTCTCTGAGCCTGAGGGATGCGAGACACGAGAGGCGTGAGACAAGGGCAAACAGAGAAATGTTGAAACAAAAGAGCACAGCATGGGGAGCAATAAGGACAAAAAAAAGAGAGAGAGAGAGAAAGAGGAGGATCAAACGACAATTGTTTTCTAAAAATAGTGCAGATTAATGTGTCCTCGGGCCTGCAGAGAGGGGAGAATGCGAAATGATTCTTTCTTTCTCCAAGTTCAACAAGTCAAACACAAGCTTCATTAAAGTGTCGGGCTGCTATTTCTCACTGCCGACCCAAAAAGGACACAAAGCCTCTCTCAGTCTGAGCACATTGTAATTTGAGACTCTTATTTTTTTCATCAAGAGTTGCAAGAAAAAGTCTGTGACTCTTTGACCACCATCAACATGCAATCTCTAAATTCAGTTTCAGCAGAAACTGTAGGAATAATAAATCCATGTGCTTTATTTAAATGCTTTATTTGTGTTAGAAGTGAAGGTAGATTTGTGAATACGAGCATGCTTCAGGCTAAGTGTGTGTGTGTGTGTGTGTGTCCTGACCTTCTGGGCCTCTGCTCCTGTCACAGCAACAATACGACGGATGCCCTTGGCGATGGCCTCCTCCGAGACAATGACAAACGGTGCTGCGTGACCCGAGTTCCGCAGATGGCTGCAGATAAGAGAAACAACAGCACGTTACCAACAGGCTTACACAACTGTGGGAGGAGAGGGAGAGCGGCGAGGAGCAGGAGGAACACGAGCAGGGGGAGAAAAACATTACAGGACATCGGCAGCAGAAACAAGGGGATGTTGGAAGTGGCTGCAGAGTTCAAGAACATCAAAGATGACTTCAGGAAGCCAGACAACCGTTCACTAAAATGGAATATGGGGGGAAAATAGGGTTGTTGCCATGCCAGTATTCGGCAAATGATGGGAAAGTTGTTGGTTTTAATTACAAAATAATAATGTAAATAAACTCCTGTGCACTGTTTAAATTACACAAATACATAGGCAATGTTTTTGCACCTAAAGGTCGCCAATGTTTTGAGCAATTTAGACAGCGATCTCTCCTTTTCTCTAGCAGCTTTAAGTTAAAAAAAAGACTGAAGATCTGTAGTTTTTTTTAAAGCTTCAGCACTTTTACGAGGCTTTAGATGACGGAAATGACAGGTTGTAGCATTTTTAAACAAGTGGTCTTGAAAAGGATCAGTGTAATGACCATTGTGCCAACCAACCATATGAAACAATGTCTCCTCCAGAGATTAATTCAGAACCAGCTCTTACTAATGTACTTGAGCACCTGTGCATGTTATAAAAGAATTCATTTCAACCCCAAAAACTACTGAAAAGAGATGAGGAGTGTTGCTAAAATCTACATAAGAGAGAAAGTCTCGGCATTCAGGGTGAATATTAAAGCCAGGAGCAGACAATGTAGAAGTCGATGGAGCAAATCTAATCGCTGGATTGAGCTCTGCACAGCAACACAACTGTCGCACTGTTAAATCCACAAATCCAATTCATGAGTTGTGCTTTACACAACACCACCGGGGGCAGGTCTGACACCTTCCAAAACTGATGAATTCATGCAGTTGCAGATTTTTTTTTTCAACACTTGTTCTCTAGTTTGATTTAAGCACTTTTGCACACGAAACACACGCCTGAACATCGACAGTAATCACCAGCAACACTTTCCATTTCATGGTAAACATATAAGCCCTAAGAGGTTTCCATTTTCCATCCAGCCATGTGTTTTTTATTCTGTCGCTTTACTCATTTGTAAAAGTTTACACACAAACACACACATGTTATGATGACACACAGTCACAGGGCATGCAAGTCTTGAAGCTGTGAGGCTGACTCAGTGCAAGCGTGGCCGCAGCAAAGCACAACAGGAGTAAACGTCAACATAATAACGTTGAACACAAAGGCAGAGAGCAGAAACCAGAGAAGCAGGAGAAAATGATTTACAGCTTTTTAAACGTTCTTACAGAAAGTTTGTGAGTCTCGTCCGTAACATTGTGGATTACAATGCTTCATTCTTTAACCAGGAGTATGTTTCTCTCTCTGACAGTTCTGCAGTCAGCTTTATATTTTAGTACCAACACAGCAGGGTGAAGGTGACTGAGCTTTCGACTATATGAACTGTGTGCATGCTGTGTCTCATGTAAAATAGAAGAAAGCATCACACTCACGTTCCACCGCAAAACTCGATGGAGGTGAGAGAACCAGCAGCACTCTCCGGGTCCTTCAGCAGCTCCTCCACGGGGATACCAATAGACACAACTCGGACGGGGTCGGGGTAGGTCTCGTCAAACACGGCACGCAGACCCTGGATGGCTTTGGCTTCTGCGAGTGGGGCGTCCATGGCGTACACCTCCTGCAGGGAGCACAGTGTGGGGGGAGAGAGTCAGCTGATGAATATATTCAACTTTAACTGTTTAAACTTTTAACCAGGATTATTGAGAGTGTTTCAACCTTATTATCTCTTATGAGAGCACAGGCGATCTCCTCAGTCCGTCGGACCTCCCCAGTGCTCAGCGCACCTTTAGCTGTGAAGTCAAAGCGAAGACGGTCTGCAGCGACCAGGGAGCCTCTCTGGTCTGCCTCCCCTAAAACCCCCCGAAGGGCGAAGTTTAAGATGTGCGTGGCGGTGTGGTTGCTCATGATGGGCCTACGACGAGCCTTTTAAAAAAAGAATATGACAGATATTTGTCAGGGTTATACATCAGAGGGATTAAAACAAAAAGAGCTCCTAACCAGGATACGTCTATTTTTATATAAAGAAATGTATCTGACTGATAAAGAACTATATCCTATGAGATGGTAAACAGACATATCCTGCAGATGTTCTCACCTCATCAACACGTAAGGTAACGCGGTCTCCAACCTTCAGTGTGCCATAAACTGTCCCCACGTGGAGAACAAAACCGCCTCGGACCTGCGTGTTCTTCACTGTGAACTCTGTCCGCTGCAAAGACACAAAGAGAGGTGGAGACACAGCATGGTCAGACATTAACTGTTTAGAGAAAACAAAGATTTGAGACCTCGTTAGAAGACTTTCTTATACAGCGATCCACCAGAACATTATGACCACCTGCCTAATGTCGTGTAGGTCCCAGAGGTGGGAACATTTTTTTATTTATGTGAGATTCTTATCTTGCAAGATTGTAAATAGTTTTTTTTTTTTTGGGCTAATCAGTCACTCCCTGCTAAGCTAGCTCTTTAATTCAGTAGAATGCCAAATGGAGCAGCAAGAAATTCAGCCGGTCTCAGAGATGACTGGAGTCGATCCTGAAGTATGCACGAATTCAAAAATAGACTTTGAATCAGGAATCCAGAATCATTTTTGAATCGAAAAAAAATTCAAATCGTGACCCCAAGAATCAAAATCTAATTGAATCGCGAGACACCCAAAGGTTCCCAGCCCTCGTAGGTCCCCTTCTCTTTGCCCACAATCAGCCCTGACCCGACGTGGCACTGTGTGTTCCAACATCTTTCCATCAGAACCAGCATTCACTTTTCAGCAGTTTGAGCTCTTATAGCTCTTCTGTTGGGTCAGACCATAAGGGCCAATTTGCTCAACACATGTTTCGAAGCGCCCATGACCCCTCTTTGGACCACTTTCAGAGGGTACTGAGTACTGACCACCGCAGATCAGAAACACCCCACAAAGGCTGTAGAGTCAACGATGTTCTGACCCAGTCGTCAAAGTGGTTCACATTTTTCCTGCTTCAATCACATTAACTTTAAGGACAAAATGTTCACTTTCTGTACGTTGTTACTATAAAGAGATAATCAAGGTTATTCACTTCACCATTCAGTGGCCATTATGTCACGACTGAGTCGCGTCTGTATCTTGCATGTATTTTGTTTCAGCATTTGGAGATTAAATATACATTTTGTAGTTTTTTAAATGTCTTGAGAAACACTGTCAGACAGAAATAAAGAGACAGAACGGCTTCCTTCACATCGTCAGTAAAACTGACATTTAACAGAAAACAGCAGTTATTTGAGTCTTTTGTATTTCTGACGTTAAAATGATGTTTAAAGACAGATAGTCTTCTGCAAACTGTGAAATTAAAGTGTTTTCATGCCATTCATTCAGTAAGACAAAGTTGAAAACAGATCTTTTTTTAATCTATGTTCCTGTCAAAATGGTTCTTTTTCATTTGGCAGCCTTTGTTGTCTAACAGAAGGTCTTTCTGCCTGCAGGCTTTATTTCCACCTTCCATCAAACACAACCAGCCGTGTTTAAATTAATGTTGAACACCAGCTGAGTCATTGTGTGATTGTCTTGCCTGCATAATTGAAAGACACAATGTGATTTAATTAAAGCTTTGATACAAACCTGGATTTTTGTGTCTGCAAAGTGACGGCTGTGTACTGCAACACACCAGTTCAGAAAAA
The DNA here is from genome assembly GCF_963584025.1 of Labrus mixtus. NCBI lineage: Eukaryota > Metazoa > Chordata > Actinopteri > Labriformes > Labridae > Labrus > Labrus mixtus. Next base: position 32,388,300 of record NC_083615.1, read on the forward strand.
TACCCTTAAAAGGCCTTGTGTCCACCTAGCGGTTTTTTTCTGAGGGTCTTTTTTCAATTGTTTTCAATGAGTAGAGAGCGGTTACAGCAGTAGACGGCCGCCTGGAGATAAAGCACAGCGCGGAGCTACACAGAATTGAAAATCTTTAAACTTTTCAAAAGGCGCTGTTGACATCACTGGCGCTCTTTTCCAAATGTATGATGTTCCCTGTATTTTTTGTCGCCAACGGAACTTGTCTTGTCCCCACTTCCTGTTTGCTCAGAAAACATAATGCAGCCGTTTAATTACATGCACAGAGATCTTAGCGGTTGCTTGCAGACACTCTTTGCACCTTGCAGCAGTCACAGTATAGAAACGTCACTTCCCCTCCCATTGGCTCGAGGTGAATTCTCCGGAGAATATCCTGCTGCGGAAAAAATACTAGGGGTCTGGCAGGATGATAACATTAGAATGTAAAAATGTGGCTGTTTGCGTTCACACATACAGCTCCTCCTGGAAATATTAGGAGTTTTTCAGGAGTTTACTTCAAGTTTGAAAGCCCTATAAGAGACAGGATGTGCAGCGCTTTTCTTCTCAGAACATAAACGTTTCATGCAAGCTCACCAGAGCGCACAGCCAGAACTTTTCTGACCGTAAAAAACACCATGTGGACGCGGTGCCTAAGGGCTTTTAATACCACAGAGCTTACAGGGAATGTATTAAAACATTGTGAATAAAATTATTGGAGCTCAGTACAAACCACAGACTCTCACACACATCTCTCTTTGTTTCACTTACATCGTCTGTGCTGTCGTCCTCTCGCAGCATGTAGCCCTCGTCAAATGTCTGTCCGCCCTGCTCTGCGTAAAAGGTCGTCTGGTCGAGCAGAACGCCACACTGTTGCCCCGTCGTCACCTCGTCACAGAAGGCGCGGTCACGGCGGAGGGCGAGGACTGTGGCGGTGGTCTGCTCGAAGGCTACACAAGAAGATAGGATCAGGGTTAGAGTGAAAAACGTCCCAGGAAAATACAGAAAATGAACTCATGTAGGAAGGAAAATCACTGACCATAGTTTCCGTTTTGGTCCGAGCTGTACTTGTATTTAGGAGAGTCGTCTGTGGCGGGAATCTTTTTGTTTCTCAGCTCTTCAATGGCGTAGATGTCCAACATGATGTGGTCCTCGTCTCCTGCACCCTTACCCTGGGATTTCAACTACACACAAACACACACACTGGGCTGTTATATACTGTAGGTACTAGGGGTGCATTATTAAATAATAATAATAATCAGTTACAAAAATTTTTTAATCGATAATGGTTTTGTAGTCCACATTTTTGTAAATATTTCTTGTTGCATTGTGGGTTCTAGGATAGGCCTAATTCAAAACAGAAAAAAAGGAGCACACTCAAACAGAAATAAAACTTCAGGTGCACGAGCGCAAAAAGAAAATAGACGACAAACAAAGCGATGATAAAGGCTCTGTGCTGAAACGCGTCCATTGTTGATGCGTACGCTGCTACCGTAACGAAAATATCCCTTTAATTTACCCCTTTATGAATTCACAATGAACAAAAAGTCCCAAACAAACGAAATATGCAATATGATCTACGAAAGTTCAGTTCAAATTGTCTTTTTAGTCCACAGAAAAAGAAGGACTTTCACTTCAGTGATTACCGCTTTACCCCGCCACACCAAAGACCGCTGTAATAACGGTCCTGAACAAAAGGCCTCGCTGAACAGGCCAGAATGGGAACTCTTGACTGTTGTCTAACTCTGTTTGTTTGTGTTATTCTCTGTTTTTCTGTGTATAAATGTTCTTTGGTGGGACTTGTCGGACAGTAACGGTGCTGTGAAAAAAGAATTTCCCCTCTGGGACAATAAAGTCTAAAGTCTATCCAGGACAGAGCAGCATAACTAGATGTTTTCCTATATTTTGGAACCCATGTCTGTTGAAGTAAGAAATTTCCTAATTTGAACGTTAATACAAAGTAGGCCTATTACTAACAATTATTAAAATCCTGAAGATTCAAATTAATCAATAGATACAGTCGGCATCGCATCATAGTTGGGGGCGGGGCATCCCGTGGGGGAAAAGACAAAAAACTACAAAACGATTACTCGAGTACTCGCTTTAACAATGGGAAGAGTAATCGATTACAGAAAATGTTGCATTTCTGCACCCCTAGTAGGTACAGATACAAAAAACACCTAAGATGACACTTACACAACCACACGAGCAGTACAGTGGACTCAAATAAACACTATTTATGAAATAAATAAAAAAAAGTTCAAAGCTGTGAAGTAAATGAAGGTTTAGTTATACATCAGGTGCATGGTCTCTGATTCTTACTTGCAGTGCAATACTGAAGAATGCTGACACAAGGTAAAATAATATCCCCGTGGGAGAGGACACAAAACAGTGCTTCCCCTCACGGAGCAGTGAAATCCTCATTTAAACAATCTGTAACATTAAGAAGTTTTCCTCCATCCCTCCTGTCATCACCTGTGCCGCCTTCTTCTCCTCCTCAAAAGCAGCCAGGTCCACCATCATGCCTTTCTCCTCTGCGATGAGGGACGTCAGGTCCAGAGGGAAGCCGTATGTGTCGTACAGCAGCCATGCTGTGTCACCTGGAAGCACAGACAGAACGAGACGACATGTTTGGGTTATATGTCTGAGAGGTTTCTGTCTGAAGCTACAATGCCAAAGAAACTCTTAAAGGTGGAGTCAGGAACATTGTTTGTCGCAGTTTGTAAACACAACATTCAAACTGGGCCACCAGGAGCTCACACTCACTGAAGTATGTGGTCTGTAAGTTTACTGCTTGTACCAACACTGCATGCTACAGCACACTAGCACAAGCTAATCGCTGGTGTGTGGTACCTGCCTGTCCAACAGAAAGCAGGCTAACTCTGCATTTGCACTTGAATTGCACATTTGCACACCTCCACTTTGCACTTTAATAACCATTCTGGTATGGGCTCTTGACTGATTTTATTGCGCTGTTTGGTATTTGGTTTTATATTTTGCTTTGTCTGATTTTTTTAAATGTGTTTTGGTTTATGTTGTCTTTGTGTTTCTTGTCTTCTGTGTGCTCCTGTTGCAACGCAAATTTCCCCTTGTGGGACAATAAAAAAATCTGAATCTGAAATCTGAATCCTCAGGTAAAAGCCAACACAAGGTTCACCCAAGCTGGGTATCGCCTCAGTAAGATTATATTTTCCTCTTCTTTGCCGCTACATCCACATCCATCGTATTCGCTAGTTTGAATAGCATCCAATCACTGTATTGTATCCACCCTTATACTCACCTGCGTGCCATCATTGGCTGGGGCAAACACACCAGCGCTCCACCAAGAAACGTCCAAAATCAACGAAAACAAAACGTAAAAAAATCCAGGCAGAGGACAGAGTCTCTGCAGACACAGTCACCACCACACATGTATCGAGGCCCAGAAGTGATGATTGAGTGGCTTTACTTTTAGGAAAAGTCTATATTCTATTTTATTTAGGAATAGGCTACTGACACTTCCTTTGAATGAAACTGTAATAATGTTATTTTTTACGTATTTTTTTTGATAAACCAGTCAAAAGTTAAATGTGAAAAACACAATATTTACAGTATTAGACGTTCATTAGTCTAATCTTTCAGCAGTCTAAATGTGATGACACTGTTTTATTGATTTGTATTTTGTCTTTGCAGCATTCCTGCTTTTTCTAGATGAGTGCTACCAGAAGAAGCTGCCACCCACTGGGACAGAGAGGAACATGATTTACAACCATTTAAAATAGATTTAAAAAAAAAAGGTTGGACATTTTGGATGTTAGTCAGATTGATGACTGAATAAAGAAATCCATAAAGGAGGGGGGATTTAATTAGGTTCAAACTATATAGGTAAGAAACGAATGAAGTTGTGCAAAGAGAAATTGTTGTAGGGAAAATAAAGAGTAAATAGTGCACATCACCTTTTATACATCATAAACATGCAATATGTTACAGCAGGTTCAATGTCAGTCAGAATGGCTTAAAGAACGTCAAGCTGTTAGACAAAAGGAGTCCTCTTTAAACAAACTGAAGCCTCAACGCATGAGACATTATCATCATCAAACTGTTCTGTCTCACCTGGGATGGTCTTGCAGTCTGCCAGGCTCATGATCTTCCTATCGAGGATACGGCGCCCCCTGCTGAGGGTTTTAAGGAACTGCGTCTCCTCCTCATTAATAACTTCCTTCACCATTTCTGGGTCTTTCTTCAACTCGGGGAACGCATCCCCCTGGAGAATGTGAATAAAAGAAGATGAGGATCAGAGAGAGCACGAGAGAGAGACAGAAGGGCAAAAAAAAATACAAGATGGAAGAGATGTGTTGAATAGTGATGGATCCTATATGCACCGTGCTGCAGTAAATATAGGAGGAAAGGGTATCTGCACACTTTTTGTGTTCAAGTTAATCCATTTTAAATGACAAAGTCAAGTCTAAACCCTTCTCTCTACACAGCAGAGGAATTAAAAACCGCCACATGTCTTAGCCAAAAGTGTGTTTTTTAATTTCGTTTTTTTGTAGCTTGATTGTTAAATAAATAACTGCACATAAACAGAAACAGGCCATGAAAACCATTTATGCAACCAACTACAACCAAGTGGCAAAAAACTAAATGATGTTGAGACAAACAAAAACAACAAACATGAGTGTGGGGTTGGTTAAATTTAGCAGAATGTCAGCATTCTGTACTATTCAACCGTTATTAAAGGATATGTACATAAGATATTGATTCCGTGATTAAAGCCATACATTCACAAGATTTAAGTCGTGATTTTTCGTCTTTAGTTTTTTCTGTAGAGCAGCAGCTGCCTGTACTAACATGAGAAACGTGGAGCATCTTGTGAAGTTATACTTTAGTAAAAGTTTCACAAATAAGGAAATACTTCCTTGTGTAGTCTGTAACATTGACAGAGTGTGAACTCTCTGTGGAATGAGCTGCTTTAAGGCCTCTAAATATCTGATTAGTTGTGTTGGGGCTTTACTTATGCAGATATGAAACTACACATTATTTAGGCACATCAGTATCACATTCTCATAAGTATCAGGACCCTGAAAAGATAAATAAACTGGGGCCTCTCTGAAGAAAGAACCACACTGACTGAGGAAAAGTCTCTTTTGTGGCAAAGGAAAAGGCTTTGAGGGTTCTCCTTTCATCATTTTCACAGGAGGATGGCTGCTCTTCTGATACAACCTTTCAGAATAATAATTTTAACATTTTTTTTCTTTTTAATCACACTACTAGTATTAGAGGAGTACTGGGGCAAAAAGAAGGGTATTGAAACATCTCTAAATTTAAATCGACTTGGAAATAATTTTATCCAAAACGACCTGAGTATGTATCTGGCACTTTAAGGTGAATAGTCTAAAACTGCAACAATCAGTCACCCTAAACAAAACTCACCAGGGAATCGACCACCACATCAACCAGAGAGGCGAAAAAGCCTTTCTGAGCCCCCAGCTTCTCATGGGAATAACGGACAGCACGACGCAGGATCCTCCTCAACACGTACCTTAAGACAGTGGAAACAAAAAATTACAAAACAAGGCAGAATAAAACATACCAGAAAAACATTGCATTCGGCATTCGGAGGCACGCTTTATAAAACCTCCTTTTATTTGGAAGATCTAACTTTTATACCAAACTCATCTACCGTGTTGAAAGCGCTAAAAAGAACAAAGACCAACTTTGTAAATACATTTCACTTAAAGGACAAGCAGCTGAATCGATGGGAAGCATTTCTGAATTCTTGAACTATAATCAGAAAAGTCAAAGTTGTCTACAGATACTACAGATGCTTTTTCAGCTCAGTAATTCCATCGTCTGAGGTCGTCTCACCCTCTTCCTGTGTTGTCTGGCCGGCCTCCATCTGAGAGGGCGATGGTGATGGTGCGGGCGTGGTCAGCCAGTACACGGTAAGCCATGTCAATACCGTCAGCATCCTCAGCACCTACTTTACCCGTGTAAGGTCGAGCACCTGTACCCTAAAACACACACAAGTTATATTAGAACTGAGAATTAGATATTATCTCAAATACAATCTGATCTACCTACATGGATTTGTGTCATAAATGTGTCAGACCAGATTTATAGATTACATTATAGTGAATGCTGTTATTATAAACTGAGTTCTTCCTTAAATTTTAGTTAGGTGTGAATTCATACTACACTAGCATGTGACCAAAATAACTGTTCAAAGCATACATCCATTACATGAGACCCTCTACACTATTGTTTAAATATCTGCCAGCTTTCTTACTAGTTTGCAATAACTAAATCACAGCTTGATACTTTACCCTTGGATCATATAACTTTCATGTGAGGTGTGTATTAAAGGTCCAATATGTAATATTTTTACTGAATTAAATCATAAAATGATCTTACTATCAGACATTAAGGAAACATGCTATGTTGAAGTGCTGGCTTCTCTGACAACAATGCAGCAGCCAGTATGTCCTCCTTCTAACTTTAGATTCTGCTCCTGAATGCTCTGGATTTTGACCAATTTGTTTGGACCAGAGAAGGTAGGCGCTTTTAAGGCACCCCCACGCCTTGGACGCACCTAGGTTTGTCAGGCAAACAGCAAACCAACAGGTGTTGCAGCGATGGAAGCGGGCAAGAGAAGTGGTTCAAATAGAAGTGATTGTACCCGACCTAAAAAGCCTCTGCATGTTTCTAATAAGCTCCACGAGCAGAAACGTGCTCAAACTAGGATCAATATTGGAGATGCTTTTGGAAAATGGAGAGAGGTTAGAACGCAGAAAGGTTTACAGACCCATGCAGAGCTGGATAAACACTGAAGCTTCAGATTCTAAAACATGGCAACCCGCATGCGCATTGACTCTAGGGAGTAGTGAGCGGGGGGAGATAGCTCACTGCAATGTTTTGAATCTGGACTGCAGTACCCATTTTAAACACTAGGGGTCCGTGTTACAGATTGGTCCTTTAAGTAGCTGATAGTTTATTGAACCAAAGATCTTCCTCAATTCTAATTTACTTTTCCCTCCTTAACAGGAGGATGTAGTTAATTATTGCTTTGCTCTATTTTCTGCTTTGTGTTTTCATTCTGTTACACAACAGGTGTTTTTTTCCTGTACCTTCTGAATGGCTTTGAAGTAAGGGATGAAGAGGTCAGTGTCGTAGTTCGACATCTTGTTCTGTAGCACGGACACCAGCCGCTCCAAACCCATCCCCGTGTCGATGCTCTTTTTAGGGAGGGGCTTCAGCTCCGTCTCTGATTCTCTAAAAAAAGGCAAGACAGGAAACAGAGACTGATTTAATGATTGATTTGTGTGTGAATGAACTTTTAACTAAAGAAGTTTTGTTCTGGCACAGCACACATGTTTCTTACTTTGTGCTTGAATTGTGTTTGAATTTCACAACAGGACTTTCATTCTGCAGTGGAGTTGATAAGTTCTCATACTGCTAAGATGAACAGCTATAACATCAAAACACTTGATAGCAAAAAAGCTGAACACGTCTGCACAGGTGACTGGGTGTTCAGGAAGGGAGTGCACAACACAAAAGAATAAAGGTGTGTACAGATTCTTTCACCCTTAATTTAGGATTAGAGAGGTGTTTAGATTTGTTGTTGTAAAGCCGGCTGTCGTTTGAACACTTTTTTAAAAATCAGTCAGGAAAGCCAACAAGTCGAGTCATTTTGTCTGTTTTTGCTGAAAGACTTGGCGGACAGTGATTCGGAGTTTGTGGTGACAGAAAGATGTTCAGCCCGTTTTGTGGAACTCATTTGAGGTAGATTACTCAGTTTTGGTTTCTGTGGACATTCTCTTGAACTTTTGAAGTATCCAGCATCGTTGAGGTCTGCAAATAACTCCATCCAGAACTGAGACCTATATAAATTAATAACATCTTATGTGTATATATATATATGATTAACATAAAAATTAGGGCTGGGCACGTTAACGCGTTATTTTCGCGTTAACTAATTGATTAATTATCGCCGACAATTATTTTATCTGGCAATAACGTCGTTTTTATTATTCATTTTCTTATTGTAAAAGTCTGTTGCTCACTGGCTTTTATTTTATAAAATTCCATCGTGAGCGAGCCTAGTATGTTGCTTACTGCTGCGCATGTCTGCTGCGGCGCTCACAGGAAACAGGAAACAGTCAGAAAAGAATTGGCGGATAATCAAGCATGGAGAAGGGTACGGAACTTTTACATGGCCATTTTCATTTTAAAGTTCTTCCAGACGGCGCAGTTGACAGAGCCAAAGTTATTTGTAACCACTGCGAAGTTGAATTTTCTTATCACCGGAGTACTTGATAAGTATTCCAAAATATGTTGCAGCCAGAAACTCAGGCGGACGCTGAAAGGTCGTTTCACTTGTCTTCACTTTATTTAAGCGTTTAACAAAGACCCAGTACCTTCATTCACTCTGCCTACAAGTCTCTTCAGCTGCTGAATAATAACTACAGCTTTCTTGCTAACTCCGGAGCATCACAAACTCAAACTGAACTCCTGCATGTCACTGTTTCTCACTCACAGACTCCACCTAGTGGTGTAGATTATGCAGCGCATTTAATTAATAACATGTCAACATCAACTGCTTGAATAATGTTGCAGTTCAGAAAAATACATTAACATGAGCAACTTTGAAGATGAATTCAAAAAGATTATAAACTAAAGAATTTCAAAATGACAAGTACAACAAACATTTGTTTGTGGGGTTCCCGATAACCAAACAATAAACATCAATGTTCTCAATTGACCTGTCACACTCTCCCCCACTTTAAAAATGGCGTCTCGTCATTTTCATTATACCTCTTAGCCCAAAACCGTTCTGGGCATTTTTTTTTATATAACAAACAGGATGACATTATGCCCTTGCAGTAGCAATAAGCTTTAGTTTTGTATTTATTTGCTTTGATTACATTGTTTAAGTTGAGAAGTACATTTACAATAAAAGTGCGCTATACACTACTTTTGAATTCATTATTGGATTTTGCGTATAACAATGCGATTAACGTGATTAAAACTTTTAATCGTTTCCCAGCCCTAATAAAAATTAATTAATTCATTAAAATTAAACTATCCGCCAAGTCTTTCTGCCAAAACAAACAAACAAACCCCTCACTCAATCACTTCCAGCATTTGGTGCATTCCCTTTCCGTCAAGAAACAGTAGTTTGTAAATATGTTAGGGACTCCCGTCTGACATACATAGTCTACCACTGTGAGGACCATATGTGAACAGACAGGTCAGGAGAATCTACACAGCAGTCCTCCTGAAATGATCTAGATATTTTCAGGAGTGTATGTGTGAAAACGACTTTAGAGAATCGAGATTAATCGTCCACATTCAGATGCTCTCATATCTTACCTGCTTGGTTAGGTTTGCATTCGCCCCCTTAGTGTTTTATTGTTTCTGCAGATGTCTGTTTGCACTGATAAATTAATTCAGTAGATAAATATACCATCCTGCTCATGTTATTTAAACATACTCTGATCAGAATGTGTTTCAGTCTGTTACCTATTGAACTGGATGAACACCAGGTTCCAGATTTCCAGCACGTTGGGATCGTCCATGTTCACCAGGTGAGAGGCGTCTCTCCCTCCGATGCGGTCGTAGTGGATCTCACTGCAGGGACCACAGGGACCGGTGTCTCCCATCTCCCAGAAGTTGTCCTTCATGCTGCCGGGCAGGATGCGAGCCTCATCCATCCTGAAAGAAACACACAAGCCTTAGTCAGACGCCTTCAATAGGTGTGTGAATTTTACATATTAAGACAGCAGAGTCGTAAAAAGAGAGGGATCACAGAAAATCTGATTTTAAGTCAATTTAAGGCTTTTTTAAAAAATCTATAAATTTTGTCTAGCTTCTGTTTCAAAGCCAAAGGGGAAACTTCTATATGTTTTGGGACTTGACAAGAAACAAAGAGATGTGATTTAAAATAGTAGGTGGAGAAATGAAGACAGAGATAGATAGATATTTAATTGATCCTGAGGGAAATTCAAAGCGAGGTGACAGCAAGAGAGATAAACATCTAGGCTGTTGTTGCAGGCAGAGTGGTGGCTCAGTGGGACTTCAGCTGAATGGGAAATGCAGTTCCTCCAGGAGGTGATCACACACAACATTATGCAATAACTTTAAACAGATGTTTATTAGAGACAGTAGCAGTTATTTTGGGAGTAATGCAGAGATGTAGTGCAAATTCTGTAAAGGATTTATAGAGGATTTCACAGGAACTATCAGGAGAGAATGCAGGGGATTAGTTTCTTTAAGATGCCCTGAAAGAAATGTACTAACTTGACATGTTCAACAAAGCATCTCTTTCCTAAGACAGACTCACCCTAGATCAATCCAGATCTGTTTGCACTCCAGGTCGGGCTCCAGGCCTGCCTCAGTGCTACCCCCAAAATAGGTGACATACAGACGCTCGATGGGAATGCCAAACTCCTTGGTCAGAAGCTCCAAGGCCATCTCACAGGCCAGGTGCTGCAGAGAGGGGGGGCACGATGCAAAATGTGGAAAGAGGAAGAATAAGAGAAAAAAATCAATACAGAGATGTAAAAATGACAAGAAGGAGAGCTCACATGGGGCTTAAAGATGTGCAGACAAAATGTGTGGAGAAAAAGTTACTGCTGTATTTTAAGTTATTGTCTAAATAAAATATAGTTTCCTAATATTTTGTCCACATTTAATCAGTGACGTTTCAAGAAAGGATGTTGAAACACACAAAAACAAAACACAGCAATCACCTGTGCCTGAGCTTCCTATGTACTAAAAAATGTAAGTCTTAGCTGTAAGCATCGGCCTCAGAATGTCATAAGAATAACAGTTCAATACCTTGAAGTAGTCCCCAAAGGACCAGGACCCCAGCATCTCAAAGAAGGTGTGGTGGTAGACATCTTTACCCACGTCGTCCAGGTCGTTGTGTTTGCCTCCTGCTCTGATGCACTTCTGGGTGTTTGCGGCACGACGCAGCTTGGCCATGGGATGGGACGGATCGATGGTGTTGAGGAAGATGGGCTTGAACTAAGAGAAAGAAGCAGAAACAGCAAATTAGAAAATGAGTTGGTGGTACGTGTTAAAGAGCCGGCCTATAGAAGAGAGAGGCACAGGAAGACATGGAGACACGTGGTAGGTGTACCTGGTTCATGCCAGCGTTGGCAAAGAGCAGCGTGGGGTCGTCCAGTGGGATGGTGGCCGAGGAGTGGACATAGTGGTGCTCATAGCGACGGAAGAAGTCGATGAACTTCTGACGAATTTGGGCTGCACTCATAGAGGAGTCCATTCTGAACCAACTCACTGAAGAAAAAACAAAATGATATTGTAAATATCAAGCCGGTTTGAAGAGGCAGCTCCTAAGGGTGTCCGTTTTTTTAAATCAAACTCAACACCCAGTTAAATAATTATGGGTCACTGACTGTGCTACAAAGTGACACCATGACCATTTTTGTTTATTAAATGTGCAGCTAAAAACATATGCAAAGGCCCTTTACCTTCAATTTTAACATCAACTGAGACGGAGCTGACTGGGCTTTGAGTTAAAGGTTTGCAGAACAAAGACGACAGAGCTTAAAGACTCAGTAGCTTTGTCTAACCAGTCATCACACAACAGCTGTTTCTCGCTGCTCTGACATTTTCAACAAACTACACGTTTGACGGCATCCTGAAAATAGCAGAAGATACATTTATATGGTTATGTATGCACACACATATTTTTTTGTATATGTGATCTGTCTCCTGGCTTTTTCCAACAGGCTTAGCAGAGACACAATAAACTGCCAGTCCAACATTATCGTGAAGATGTTTTCAGTTTTAAACTGGGAGAGACTGTTGTTAAAGAGATTTGGTCTTAAAGCACCATAAGGCAATTAAACTAGTTACAACCAGTAAAACCTGTTAGACCCATCCAGCAAGTCAGGCTTTAGCCTCAAGGTCTGTTTGGCTTTTAATTGCTCCCTGTGAGTGGACACACATCCAACCAAACGAGACAACAGTTCACACTATGGGAACTTTTGTTTGTATTATCACTAGAATACAAAAAATTTAACATGTTAGCTAAATGCAAATGTTATACTTCTTGTGAGGTAAGGAATTGAGCATATATATCGTAAGTAGTTACACATTCATAATAACTGTGACAACTGTTGACTTAGCTCCCCCTTCATGTTTTGTGTTTGGTCATACAGTGGGCAAAGCTGTTGATAAATAAGCTGCTGTAGATTTCTATTCACAGAAGCAGTTTCTTACAATATATTGTTACATAATGAAACGACGTATTCACATTTTTGTTTCATCAATATTGACTGATACAACTGCATTTTTTTTTGCAACCTCAGGTTTGTTTTTGTATTCCACAAACTAATATTCCAACACGGTTATTTGATATCTCAGTGGAGTGTTCAGAAAATGTATTTTAAACATTTCACTTTAACACTAAATGCACATTAGCTTTTTTGCACTCAAACACCCAAAAGATATTAAAGACATATGTGGCTTGCTGCCTTTGGTCAGCAAACCACAAGAGAGAAGCTTGAAACAGGAACATTTTGGTTTCATGAATGAATGCATTACAGTGTTTCCCCTAGGTTTACAGCTTTCGGGGGGTGGCAGACGGACGCCGACACAAACACTTGAAGGAAATGACTTCTTTCCCTGATTTCCGACTCTATCCACTATCCTATCTCTACAATAAAGGCACAAAAAGCCCAAAAATAAATCTAAAAAGATATACAGTGGGTCCGGAAAGTATTCAGACCCCTTTACATTTTTCACTCTTTGTTTCATTGCAGCCATTTGCTAAAATCAAAAAAGTTTATTTTATTTCTCATTAATGTACACTCAGCACCCCATTTTGACAGAAAAAAAACAGAAATGTAGAAATTTTTGCAAATTTATTAAAAAAGAAAAACTGAAATATCACATGGTCATAAGTATTCAGACCCTTTGCTGTGACACTCATATTTAACTCACATGCTGTCCATTTCTTCTGATCCTCCTTGAGATGGTTCTGCTCCTTCATTGGAGTCCAGCTGTGTTTAATTAAACTGATTGGACTTGATTAGGAAAGGCACACACCTGTCTATATAAGACCTTACAGCTCACAGTGCATGTCAGAGCAAATGAGAATCATGAGGTCGAAGGAACTGCCCAAGGAGCTCAGAGACAGAATTGTGGCAAGGCACAGATCTGGCCAAGGTTACAAAAGAATTTCTGCAGCACTCAAGGTTCCTAAGAGCACAGTGGCCTCCATAATCCTTAAATGGAAGAAGTTTGGGACGACCAGAACTCTTCCTAGACCTGGCCGTCCAGCCAAACTGAGCAATCGTGGGAGAAGAGCTTTGGTGAGAGAGGTAAAGAAGAACCCAAAGATCACTGTGGCTGAGCTCCAGAGATGCAGTAGGGAGATGGGAGAAAGTTCCACAAAGTCAACTATCACTGCAGCCCTCCACCAGTCGGGGCTTTATGGCAGAGTGGCCCGACGGAAGCCTCTCCTCAGTGCAAGACATATGAAAGCCCGCATAGAGTTTGCCAAAAAAACACATGAAGGACTCCCAGACTATGAGAAAGAAGATTCTCTGGTCTGATGAGACCAAGACTGAACTTTTTGGCTTTAATTCTAAGCGGTATGTGTGGAGAAAACCAGGCACTGCTCATCACCAATACAATCCCAACAGTGAAACATGGTGGTGGCAGCATCATGCTATGGGGGTGTTTTTCAGCTGCAGGGACAGGACAACTGGTTGCAATTGAAGGAAAGATGAATGCGGCCAAGTACAGAGATATCCTGGAAGAAAACCTCTTCCAGAGTGCTCAGGACCTCAGACTGGGCCGAAGGTTCACCTTCCAACAAGACAATGACCCTAAGCACACAGCTAAAATAACAAAGGAGTGGCTTCGGAACAACCCTGTGACCATTCTTGACTGGCCCAGCCAGAGCCCTGACCTAAACCCAATTGAGCATCTCTGGAGAGACCTGAAAATGGCTGTCCACCAACTTGTCAAATTTGCAATAAGCAATATTTAAAATTTTAAAAACTTGCAGCTTCTGCACGCATTGTGTTATGCATTTAAGAAGTAGAAATCATGTCCATAAAAAGCTAGCAAAGTGGTAATACATTTATTTTTTACGTTGATGCAAGCATTGAAGTTTGCTTCTTCCTCAATATAATTCCAATACTTCGTGAAAGTGTCTGTAAAGTGAAATGCTTCTTCTGTGGCTTCTTCTATTGTCTTTGTGTGTCACAGGACATGAGTGTGCTGGATGAGCCAACCTCACTGTGGTGCTTACTGAAAGATGCAGAATTCAACTTTAACCTCTTTTCATAACCAATTAAGTTATATTGAACTCTTGTGCTAGCTCATTTCAATTTATGTTTGCTCAAACTTATTTGCCAATAAGTACAAAGATTCAACCACCACGAATCATGACCCTTGTTTTCTGAATTAGCAATTGCACTAAAGAAACTGAAACAGTGTAGCATTTCATTATAAGGACTTGTGTCAAGCCCCACATCTACAGTGTCATAAAGCACAGTATTTGGTCTATAATTAAAAGGCAGCAGAATTGAATTCCCTTGAGGGGATTTCATTTGCAAACTAGCTGCCAGAGGAAACCACACAGCTGGTGCCTTCAGCTCTCTGGGGCCAGAAAGTGGACGGTAAACAGCCACCGCCCCCATCCTGACTACCAAAACACAGTGTTGGCAACCAAAGAAAGTAGCAACATCGGGGCGATGGGATGGAAATTGTGTCCTCTGCAAAAGTATATTATGGAGAAGCAACTTGCAATAACAAGGGTGACAGATAAGACATTGTTAGGGAGACAGAAACAGTATCATCAGAGCCTCTGACAACATGAGGTTACAGTAAATCACTTTGTGTTAAGAGAAGGTGGATGGGAAACATATCAATGTCCACAAACTCAAACTCCAGAGGAGCTTCATTTTATTTTGTCTTCACAACTTAGCTTTATCTACCTCAGTGGGTGTCTTTTGGTGCCTACAAATAGATACAGATATAATGAGACATGTCCAGAAGTCTAACATAGTCCAATAGGTTTATTTAACTTTCTCATGCCTCAGACCACTTTGACACCTCTGCAGTGTCAACAAGCTCTCAGGGGATTGTGCCCTGAAACGTTTCAAGGCAAACTAGACAAAACAAAGTGGTTGTAAAAACAGGTTTGCAGCATTACTGGATCATCAGCTGATTGTAAACTGCTCACAAGTTAGCTTGACAAGCCGACGTTAGCAGGCTAGATGTTAGCCCAGACAAGCCACTTCTAACTGGGACACATTTCAAAGCACAACTGGGACTGGAATACAATTTTTCTGAATGGTACAGTAATCTTTCTCTGTTTAAATAGCTCCTCAGAAAGCGTTAATACTCACAGAAGTTTTTATTCTCGTAGAATGACTCAGTTGCTGCTCCCAAACACACAGCTTTAGTCCACGCTGCTCGAACGGAAGGAAAGTAGAGGGTGAGTGGACACGCCTATGTCGGCCGCCCATTGGTCCGCGGCGCCGGCAAGATCCGTTGATCTAAATTTCTATTGGACGAGCCCGCTGTCAATCTTAGACGAGCCCGCCACACCAGTGGTTCGAACAAAACCGGCTTGGCTGATGCAATGGAAAAGACACAGGTGTCAATATAAATCTATATTGTGTGTAATGTAAAGTTTCATTAGGAGTTGTAAAAAAGAAAAATGATGAGCACATGTTCTTAAAAATATATATTATTAAAATTGAATTTCTAATCGTTCAACAAATACGCGTTGGTGTTTGAGGTCTGGCTTTTTTCATAATGTCATGTATCAACGATTTTGCTCAAATGTGTCATTGTCATCATTTTATGATATTCAAATAATGTTTCCTATTATTGCAAACGCGCACTGTAGATGTATCTGATGTAACCGGATGTAACTCTCGCGGAACCATGTATCTGTTTGCTGTGTTTCCGGAGGACACATTTTTGTGTCCGACTCGCTTACACGCTGCTGCGCACTAGTTGCTCTCGTTCTGCTGCATCTCCACCACCACCACCATGCCGACTGACACTAAACGTGTTCGCGGTCCAGAAGTTACCCAGAGCCCGTCACTGTTTTTGTGCAAACCGGCGGCCGCTCCCCCTTCGCACGGCCCGAGAGCAGACGGCCGGCAGCGGGATCAAGTGGATGTCCGGCCGGTGTTCGTCCGCTGCGGGCTGGTGAGCCAGGCTAAAGGCTCCGCGTACATCGAGGCTGGAAACACCAAGTTGATGTGCTGTGTTTACGGCCCCAGAGAGACGGAGCGCAAAGATGAGACAGATATGAAATGTGGAAGGTATGAAGTATTTTTAAAACTAAAACTTTGCTTAAATGCTGATTAACAAAACCGTAAACAGCGGTACAGGTTAATTGATTTTATTCCTTAGTAGGTTTTATTTATGTGTCTATGTAACTTAGTATTTTCTGTGACAATGCTGGAAGCTGGGACAACAGAGTCTAAGCTGATCTTGTATGACAACTTAAGTGAATAATGTTGGCTGTATTAAAAGTAACATTTCATCCATTGATACGATAACGAAGTCTTTGTTCTGTCAATTTAATTAATATCATAATAACATGTAGGTTGGCTTAGTCCGTACACTGCATCCGCATCAATAGGCAAGGCATATTTATTTACAAGATAAGATACCCAGTGGTGTAGTGGTGCCTGAAGAAGTGGGTATACTCTTAATTTTCCCCAAAAAATGTTTATTTTAAGCGGCCCGTCCACCAAAGGATGAATGGCCTCGGATAAAAACAATGGCTTTAAGACTGCTCTTACATATTTAGTTAGTGCACACTAACAAATTAGAGACAGAGTAGGGAGGGTCATCCCTACACCATCCTAGGAAAAAAAATTGCAGCATACTCTGAAATAATGTTCATAAATCAATGGTGTGAATCAGAGGATATTTAGAAGTGGGTATACTCTATGGAGACTGAAAAATAAGTGGGTATACTCCGTATACCTGTGTGCGTATACCCTGCACTACACCACTGAAGATACCTAATTCTACCCGAAGGGAAATTTGTCTCCACTCTGTCCTGCAGTTAAAAGATCTTTTTTTTTTTTTTTAAGTACATAAATAGGATCATACAAAACATGCAAGAATTCCACACATAGAAAAACACCTTCCCAGAGCAGTGACATATTGACATATTACACGACTCCTTGCCACATCATCCTAAATTACTATTATTATTATTCAGAATATTAAAGGATATCAGCACAAATGGATGTTTATAGCAGTTCAGCCTGGTCTGAGGGACCCTTACTCTATCCAGAGTGTACAAGCTGAAGCTCAGAGTGAAGAATGCAGGTCGGTTCGGACACTATTATCTGTGCCTGTCTACCAACACACCGTTCATAGAGTGTTTGGAGAGATGGATGTTTTTTTAACACCCATATAAGCACATTTCAGCAACAAGGTGATTCAAAGTGCTTCACACAAGACATCATAAGCATCATGACAAAATGACACAGAAAGATTAAAAGAATCACTCAAATGAATCATTAGAGCAAACAGAAGTTTAAATATAAATATATGTTGAAGAATATAGATCCTCAAGAAACATGACATTAAGCAAAAATAGGAAATGAAAGTACAAAACGTAAAAAAAAAAAAAATCTCAAATTCTGAATATAATGAGTCTTATTTACCTGACGGACAAAGACTCACCTGCTGGTCTCAACATATTAAAATGGGTTCTGTTTTACAATCCAACTTAGAATATCTCCCTGAAAATTCAGGTTCACAGTTTGCTCCATCTGTGTCACAGCCCCAAGGTGCCCTGGAAACCCCACACAATGGTGCTGTGGTGGTGGAATCCACCCACAAGTTGCCAATGTGTATTTAAGACAGTGTGCAGGAGTTTGCCTGCAACGTTTAGAAATTAAAACTCAACATTGGCTGCCTTAAGACGTCTGTCGTCTACTTTTGGTGCTGTGGTTTTGAAACATGTATCAGTATAATTAGATTTTTACTAAATGTATACCAAAGTTTAAGAACCTGGTATCGTGACACCTGTTGTCTCATTATGTCTTTTTTTTTAGTAAAGAAAAAACTGATCAAACTCTGGTGTATTTGATAGAGTCTTGTGCTTCTATCATGTTTATACTGTTAATGATATATATGTCCAATGGAAACAGATGAGATATACTTTTTTTACTGTATCAGGTCACATCTTGACAACCTAACTTCTTAAAGGTACAGTATGTGAATTCCGTTGCCAGGGTCGAGGCTGGAGGGGAATCATGGGAGTTCTCACTGCTTCTCCAACCCCCACCCACAATGAAAATCAACTCTTTTAAGTGTTTATCACATCAGCACATACAGCAACAGTACGGCAGCTTTCAGTAGCAGCTCCCGCTAGCTTATGTAGCTTATGTAACATCTGGTGTTTCCTTGGCAACGATAAACATGTGTTTCTCATCAGCGGATCTGTTGTGGCCACTGCCATGATGAACTATAAAATTAAGGATTTCTCTGGTTTTGATAACTGATGGAAATATTTGAGTAAGTACTGAATAAAAAAATATATATATTTATTTAACATGTTTAGTCAATTTTAATTAATTTAGATATTTTAATGTAAAATTATTTTACATTAAATATTATACCTTTAATAATCTGACACTTTTAGTCTGTATGTGATATCTTCTGTAAAATAAGTTTATGTTTCTCTTTGTTTGTCCAGGTTGACGACTGACATGCGTTTCGCTCCCTTTTCCTGCCCGGAGAGGGGCTCCTGGATTCAGGGGAGCCAGGACAAGGATCTCTCCTTGATGCTGCATGAGAGTCTGCAGCCAGCCGTCTGCCTCCACAAATACCCCCGCTCTCAGATCGAGATCAACGTGATGGTTCTTGAGAACAGTGGTTCAGTTCTGGCCCATGCTGTCACGTGTGCCTCCCTTGCTCTGGCAGATGCCGGGATAGAAATGTATGATCTGGTGCTCGGTTGTTCCATTTGCCAGGACGGTGCCTCGTATGTGGTAGACCCCTCTTACATGGAGGAAAACAGCTGCGGCTCGGTCAGCAGCAAGAACCAGGGCAGTCTGACTGTTGCGTTTCTTCCCAGCTTGAACCAGATTTCTGGGATGCAGTCAGACGGAGAAATGACTGAAGAGACTCTGACAGCGGGGGTTCGAACCTGCATCGAGGGATGCTATAAACTGTACCCAGTCATCCAACAAGCCTTGGCCAAAGCTGTGCGCAGGGCTGCACCCCCACCGTCAGAGAGCTGAGGGACTCTAACTAATAACTTTATGCTCTTTCTACTTCTCACTTTTTCAGTCTTAATGCCTACTTTTCCCTGTTTTCTATTAAATTCTTCAAAAAGAAAACTCCTGAGACAGATTTCATTGTGTTGTTGTTATTAGATCATTTGTGAAGCGAGGCTTCAAATTTGCTCGCATTGTAATATCCAGTTCTGTCTAGAGCAGTGGTTCTCAACTGGTGGGTCGGGACCCAGAGGTGGGTCGCAGAGCCATTTTCAGTGGGTCGCAAATGTGTGCCTGGATAAAAACGTGTGTAAAAAAAAAAAAGCCTGTGAAGGACTTTTTTAACATGTTTCTTGCTTCTGTCACATGTTTTGCACCGACTGATGTCCAAAGTGCACAATTTTTAATTAAATCAATCTGATTGGTCGACAAATATCCCAAATTTGGATCTCAATTTTTCACAGAGGAAATGGTGGTGGGTCCTGAGGCTAGACGAGTTGAGAACCACGGGTCACACTTTTACAGAATAGCAACCTACCAGGTTACAACAAACTGCAAAAAGAAGTAATAAAGGTGGTCTTTTACAGAAATGTTTGGCCAACAAAAATACACAAATACAGAGGTCCTGTGTCATTAGCTTTCCTGGAGGTCAGAGTTAAAGTCTGGTTTAAACCGGTATTGTCTGGAATAAAATAACATGCTTTATTAAGATAAGATAAAACTTTATTTATCCCACAACGGGGAAATTTATAAAAACATTTATATTATGACTTCATGTTGTGATTTTTAATTACACCCATACTTAAACCAAAACTCACTTGTCTTGTCCAGATAAATGACCTAAAAGTCACTAGAGGGCACCCTATCTAAGGTTTAAGTTTAACACAACTCAAGGGCTGTATTCACAAACTTCTGAGAGTCTTCTCAGAGAGCTCTTTAACAAGCTCTAGGAAGGAGTCCTCACTTAGGAGTGATTTAGGAATAATCTCAGAGCAACTCTGAACAAAGAAGTGACAGAATCCTTTATCCAAGTGAGGAGGCGTCCTTCAACTTGTTGATGAATATTACACACTCTTTCAAAAGCTGTGATTGGCTGATCCAAAAACAGAGGAAAAAATGTGTGCGAGTCCTTCCTTGCTGTGCCCTTGTATTTATTTGCTAATGTTTATTTACAATAATAATAATAAGTCTGTGACAGAGCTGTTTGTGTGATCACCTATCTCCCCGTCTTTTTTCTGCTGGTTTCTACTCAGCTTGAGAAACTCTGCAGCCTGTTAAAAGTCCTCCTCACTCCTCCTCACAGTTCTTCACTTCAGGAGCTCTCTCAAGGGATAAGATGTTTAGTGAATAACTTTCATCTCTCTTTATGACTTGCTCGAGTGCACTTCGACAGTGCTCAGGAAGTAAACTTGTACCAGACCAATTTCCAGACTTGGGCTGTATCTGAATTACCAAGTATCTACTCAATCTGTCAGTAGGCAGTAGACAGTACCTACTATCCGTGCTGTATACTGTTTAGAATCTACTATTCAGTAGGCGCGCACAGTAAGCAGATATTTGTTCCTACTTCATCTGATTCATTCAGTAAGGAAGTGGCGTCATCCACCCGTTTTTTTAACGTTTTTGTTTAGCTTTATTCAAGAAGAGTAATGCGCATACAGTCAGGTAAAAAAAACAATATCACAAGTAAAAGATTAAATAACTAAATAACATACAGTAGGCTACATAAAGGAAAGTACAAATGAAAGACAGTAATATACAGAATATAAAATAAACCAATAAAGATACATTTAAATAGTGAAATCATTATTTAAATAGAGGGGGAAAGGTTTTATAATAATGTATACATTTGTTATATTTTCTGTTGTTAATTTAAAGTAGTGATTTCAGTCGGGACTTTAACTCTAGATTAAAAATGGATTCAATGAATCCACGCTCGTTTGTTTTGATTTGGAGGCGGACGTGAAGTGATGATTTACGTTTAATTTCGTACAGCATTGTGAGTGGTAAAATACAATTCATTTCCTGAAAGGATGCATCCGATCCATACTGCATAAAACCCGGAACCCACGAGGGTTCAGTCTACTGAAACTCCCTACTGAAAAGTACTGCCTACTGTACTGTGGATATTCAGAAAGGGCCTTGGTCTGCACAGGGACTTGAAGCGGCGACCCGCTGCTTCCCAACCCAAGTCCCTACAGAATGAACTACTGCCACCCCCAATATAATTATAAAACATCAGAATTATACAAAACCATCAGAAAACCAACAGGAATAGGCATGTTTTGCACATGAGGTTGTATTGCACCTGTTAATGTGATTTATTTATTTATTTCAGAGAAAGACTGTACCACTCTGTCTCCTAGAAACACCTCCTGATAATGATTGTACAACACGTTAAAACAGATGGTAAATGTTGACCTTTTCCTTTTTGAGAGTGGCGTTGAGAAACACGGGAACATTTTGGTACACTAGGTGAGACACGCTGACGTCTCTGAGAATAATCTATCTAGATAGAATATTTTAACAGCAATAACAATTTCACTTTATTATTTCAAGGAAACTTCTGGCCTGTTTGATTAACATCTACAACAATCAGTAAGATTGGCAACATCTAAAACAAGGTAAACAAAGTTTAACTTGTTTGGCTTGAGGTTGTTGGTCTGTCGTGCAGTTTGTAAATCACAGTGTAAATCTGGAGGGTATTTTTGGGGGGGTTTGTTGGATCTTGGCTCCAGCCTTTTTTATGTTGGTGCCAACTTCTGTAAAACCGGAAACAAAAACAAACAAATGAAAATATGGAGGACACAAAATGACAAAAGCTAACTCACTTAGCAACTGTGGGAATGTCTGTCGAGGCTGACTGATGTAGCTCTGTGCCTTCATCTCAAACATTCCTGGAATATCAGCGTCTCTATGCAATTTGACCAGAATTCAACTTTAATTATTTAAAAAACTCTTCAGGAAAATCTGCTGAAAATTCTCAGGGGTACAGCCAGGGACATGAGGAACAAGAATCCATTGAAAGTTTTCTTGTCACCTCTCACAGATTATTGTTATTTTTTAAATTAAACATTTCTAAAATATCTGCATGGAGCATGCTTTCTGGGCCCAGTCACATTGGGAGGGCACAAAAAAATCATGGTCCATCCTTATTTTGAAGTCACATAGTATGCAAAATCCACTTTACCATGTTTTTTGAACACTATCATGTGTCCCTGGTCTGCCTACAAACCCCCCAATGATAAGGAAAGTCTATCCTGTCTGTCTTTTTCCTGCTCCAGTTTTCAGAAAATGTGTGCTCAAACAGGCCGTTTGGAGATTTTCCCTTCATGACATCACAAAGGACAGTAACCCCTCCCCCAGGTGGGTGACACTCCCACAGCTAGGTGTTTGTTCTGCCCTCTGAGTCTGCCTTCTCACCATAAACAATAGGATATGGAGTGAGAAAGCCAGAGACACCAGAGTCCTTCCAGAGAGGGGGTGGTCAGTCACAGCTCATTTACATTAAACGGTACAGACACAGAAACAGTCTGTTCTGAGCAGGGTTGAAAAAGAGGAGTTTACAGGCATGATAAAATACAGTATCAGAGTGGATTTTTGGCAAGAAACTTCACAGACATGTCTTGGGGGCCTCTACGACTCATTTAAACTGGTTAAAAAGGAATATAATTTGTGACCCTTTAAGCAACAATGACCACATATTTTATTTTACACCAAATTACTCTTATTACCTCTTAAAGCAAAAAATACACACATTTTATTTGTATTGTTGCTTCAGTAAAATTAAGCATGTTTCAAAATATAAACCCCCTCTTCTTAAAATAATATGAGCCTCTTTTTTTGTAATGTTCCCAGCAGCGAGCCCAGTGAACTTAACTGTTATGCCTGTTGCAATCAGCAAAGCTATTCCAGGACCTGCACTAAGTGAGAATGCCAGAAAAGAAGATGGAAAGGAAGGAGTTGGCTCGGGCATTTGACCCTTACAAGAACTTGTCAACAAACTTATTTCAGTCAACTTCAAAGGCTGATAGGAGCCAGGCACAGGGAGCTAATGTTAGCCAGGAGGCTAGTGCTAACAGCACTGATCAAATGTAAATACTTTGATTTCAGGGCCCTCTCACTGGGCCTTTCAGGGGCCCAGCCTGAAAGAATGGTGTAATATCATTCAAAGAGTTTGTTATACAAATATTTAAAAACAAGCAAGACAAGCAATCAAATACAGAGCCCCTGAAGTCCCAAAAAGTATAAAAAATATTATGTTCAGGGGTCTCGTAATATACAGTATAATGTAAAGTTTTCTTTTTAATTACACTTAATTATTGTCATTATATCATTTAAGTATCTGCAATAGCTACTGTGTTAGAGGCTTTTCCCTCTACTCAATTACGAACATTTGTTTTCCATATTGCTTGTTTTCTGAACAACCGTTGAAGAAATTAAGTCTCTTTTTGTTGCTAATGCACAAGTACAAAATTACACACTTTAAATCACATACCAGCATTTTTTAATATAGCTTACAACACCCACAGGCATCACGAATAAGATGTATAACGGCACATTTGTGCACAGTATAAATTCAGCTGTAATGGCTACCTAGATTTAAGGTGGTTCGTATTAAACGTTAATTATTTGCATACCAAACACTGTATTTTGTTCCAAAACCAGAATTGTAAAACTTATATATGATACTAGTAAAAATTCTAAAAAAGCCACCTAAAATAGAAGTCCTACAGGCCCCCAACATCCTGCACACTGTCTAAATTGCACAAATATGTTGGCCCTGTTTTGGTGCTCTTTGCAGCTTGAGGTTAAAAATCTGTAGTTTTTTCAGAGTTTTTGTTCATTGGGATGCTGTCAAGAAAAAGAATGGAGATTGCATCATTTTAAAACCTCCTGTATCTAAAATGTATCTTGTATAAAAAATGTAGACAACCTTATTTTGCGCAGGATCCTGGACTCCTTTTGAGTGGCTCCATGTGTGATGTCTTATAACAGGAACCATGAAGCCTTTAACTACAATGATGTGTGGCACACTAAAGTACTGACAATCAACATTCTGTATATGTTTTAGCCTCTGTGAACACACACACACACACACACACACACACACACACACACACACACACACACACACACACACACACACACACACACACACACAGAGGCTTGTCAGTGTGTCACTCTGTTAACGCTTCGGTGTGATCGGGAGGCTGAGGTCAGTCAAAGACCTCGTTTTCCCGAAACATGACTGTCCCAGCATTCCTCAGCTCAGTATCACATTGATAAAAAACTATTTTTCCTGTTCAGGCAGATTTCCTCCCAACCAGGCACATACTTACTGCGCAAAATGTATTCTCCTCTGCTTCACGTCACAGTCCAGTCTGTCATGGTTTGTTGCACAGGAAGCGTTTCTACTAGAATTAGGAGCACGGATGCATAGAAGAGGCAATAACGCACAAATGGGGAAAAAGGCTCGAAGATGACGGCACATTGCAAAGTCTATTTAGGAAAGTCTAGGTTCTTCTAAAAACAATTTAATTGACTTCACCCAGGAATCTCAGGGTGGCTTATTGACCGGCCTGGATGTGTGAGATGCTTTGAGGGAAAATGTGTAGGACACTTTTTGGAGTTTGATCCACACGAGGAACTTAAAATTAATAAAAACGTGAGAGCACATCATAGCAGCATGAAGGAGATGTTGTCTCAGAGTCCCGTTCACAGTTGAGGCAGGTGCAAGATGTCCTGTAGGTGATACGACTCATGGAAACAGAAATTAGTGTATGAGGAACAGCCATGAAGCCATGTGGACAGGTATGAGCTGAGTCATTCAGGTTCATGTGTACAGAACCTGACTGAGACAGGGGCACCCCTGATGAGAAGTCAGCAGTAGGCGACCCTATCGGCTGGCCCCCTCCGCAGGTTCTGGGGGCAGCTGAGACAGGGGCACCCCTGCAATGACTGAAGTAGAAAGGAAGGAAAAAAAAAAAAAAAGAAAGAAAATAAATGAAAAATGGAATGAGGGAAAGAAGAAGGACAAACATAGGAATAGGGGTATGGAGGAGGGGAGGGGAGGAGAAGGGAAGAGGGGAAAAAAGAACAAAAAAAAACCAAAACACAAGCATACACTCGAATGACACACACACACATACACACACATACACAAGCAGGGCCCTTCAACACCCTCAACATACAAAATTGCAAAACGTTATTATTACTCCCTGCTTGCCTGTTTTGTCTTTGTCTATGCTGTGCTGTATCGTCGTGTCTCCCCTGTCTCCTACATACTTTTGCTCTTGTCATATCCCTCACTTGTCTTGTATTGTTCTGCATCACCTAATAAAAAAAAAGGTTCATGTGTACATCGCTTTGTGAGTGTCGATGAAGGTGTGAGTAAATAAAACTCCTAATGTGTCAGTGCGCGTCATCATTATAACACAGGAGTGAGAATCCTATTTTCTGTCTGTTTATGTGTGATATGCGGCTCATGGTGGCTTGTGTTTTTCATCTGTTTTTCTATTCTGTGTTGAGTGTATATGGTGTTTATTTTTAGTTTTATCAGCCTGTCACAGACCTCATTATCGCCCTGGTTCCTGCCCTGAACAATGCGGCTGCTATCAGTGTTCGCTGAGGTATGTAACACTTCACAGTAAGCTCTAAAGTCGCACTGACAGATTCTGTTTCCCTCGGGCTGCAATCACACAGACCAATACAAACAGTGACTGCACTGAGATCTACATGTAATGCTTTAGACAGAGGTGTTAATAATCATTTTAAAAATCACTCATTTAAATAGCACCTTTAAAAACAAGGGTTTGCAAAGTGCTTTGACAACAGGAGAAACATGCATGAGGACAAAGCATAAGAACCCAAACGACAGCAAAAACAAAAAAAAAACATGCAAAAATCCGACCAACATAATAAACCTAAAAATCATAAACATTTTAAGAACCCAGCTACTTGATGGAGACCAACATGTAAGAAGATATAAGCAGATATAAGGTGACCCAGTGGTTGGTTCGCATGCCCCATGTACAGAGGCTGTAGGTCTCAAAAGCGGGGCGGCCTGGGTTCGAATCCGACCTATGCCTCCTTCCCGGATGTCATTCCCCACTCTCTCAAACCCTGAGTTTCCGAGTCTATCCACTGTCCAGAGAGTCAAACTAATTGCTGAACAATGCACAGGTTGCTCTCTATGTGCTTTAAAGCTTTAGCACATGGTATGTCATTTTTCACCTTTGTTGTTTGGGCAGCTGAGGAGAGAGGAAATGTTGGCTTATCATGCATCAAAGGCTTGAGGTGTGTGCTGCGACCCATGCATTGAAGACTATAGCATCTGTATGTGAGGCGCCTGATCGTCTGAGCTAAACCAAATTTATCAGATAACATGTCATGATTTTGATTGGTACAGCCAGCAGCCATTACTGAAAGCCCCAAACATATACATTTCGGGTCTCTATGATGAGGTTTTAAAGCAGATTCTGTTTTCAAACGTAGTCTTGGAACCCATCGATAATCATATCATGGATTTACCTTGAATGAGTGTTTAGAAATAGATATCTGCCTGTGCAGCGGATCATCCCTTTTAGATTTTGTTTCTCAACTCAAACTCCTTTCTTCCCTTTTTGTTGCTTGTCAGACTGTCTAGACAAAGAGCGCATGCAAAAGGAAGTCTTAGAAATTTGACAAGACTTCATCCTCATTTTAACAAGTCAGGTGGAGAATAGGAAAAACTACATGCTACACACAAATGTTTCCTGCATCAGCACCATTAAAGAAAGTGATCAAAGAACTGCAGCGTCTTAATCTGGATTTTTTTAAATCTCTACTTTCACTTGTATTGCACAACAGCTATGTATGCTAAAAATAGCAGAAAATGGAAATGAGTACAGAGGGTGTTACAGCTGAGAACACATTTTTAGTGTCTTCGCTTAAACGGTCATCTGTATTTATTTGCGCAAGAGAGGGCCTATACAGGGCCAAAGACATGCAGTACTTCTCAGTGTGTAAAAAATAAAAATAAAGTATTCCACAGCAGATAATGTACATTGCAAAGTTACAAAGTAACTTGCGGCAAGAAAAACATAAATTGCACAGGACATTTTTGCACATGTGGGAAAAATATTGGACAGGTAGAAAAATGATGTATCGCACAGGAAGTAAAGTATTTTACTATTGAAATTAATTATTGCACAAGGAGAGTCAGGAAATAGGAGAGGGGAGAAGATGTATTGGACACATGAGGGTGTATGTATGTGTAAGAAGAGTGGGGGGTTGGTGCATGTTCAGTGAAGTTATGGCTCCGGCAGAAGAAACTGAAACTAATCAAAATAGAAATTATACAAAAAACATATCTTATCTTTAAATGTTGACTCCTTAGCTGACAAATTCTTCCACGTGCTAATGACTGGATCAGACAGACAGTTGCCCCTGTTGCTAGCTAATATTTATCCCCTTTTCCAGCAAGACCACAAATAACAAATACAAGGCAATAAAACAGTCATATCATTTATAATTGTAATGTAAACTATATCTTATCTCTACATCCATCTCTACATTCATTTGGAATTACATTTTTGTCCAGCTGAAAATCTCAAGTGTGTAAATAAAGATCTGGGCCCGTATTCACAAACATTCTGAGAATCCTCTCAGAGAGCTCCTAACTTAGCTTAAAAATTCTTAGCAAGGAGCATATCGTCATTAAGGAACATTCTCAGAGCGACTCTGAGCAAGGAATGGACACAAACTTTTATCTTAGGTATGACACATTTGTTCACAAGCTGTGATTGGCTAATCAAAAAAAAAAAAAAAACTGGAGATAAAAAGTCAAACAGATAATCTAGTCAGACATTGTGTTATTATGAACACTTTGAAATGATCATCTGTTTGATAATTTGTAAGATGTACTTTATAAGTATAACCCCTACAAGATGTTTAAAATCACATGTCCACTGGTGCAGCAGCTTCTTCACATGCTGATCGTAACATCATCATGTGAAGAGGCTTAATTAGTGATTGGATGAACCTGTGGAGGTAACCACATGTAGAGAAACTCAACATGCATGTCTCACTTCGTACTGAAAAAAGTCATAGATAGATTGAAATGTTATTATTTTTGTCTGTTTGGCCCAACTATGAATCAAAAATATTCTTCATGTTGCGTTTGGAGAACATTTCTTGATTTTCTCCTCAGCTTGAGAAACTCTTAAAAGTCCTCCTCACTAATCCTTACACTTTTACACCTTAGGAGCTCTCTTAAGGGCTAAGACGCTTTGTGAATTACTTTCAACTTTACAAGGATCTAGTCCTAACCTTGAGGAGAAATTCTTAGTAAATTTCCTGATTCTAAGAATTTTCTTAGAATTTTGTCACTAGGAGCAACTTTAGTACTCAGGAGGCTTTGTGAATACTTTTTTTTCCCCTGACTCCTAGCAACATCTCGCTCACTTGCGGCTAGAGTACATTGTTCCCTAAAGGTTAACCTGTTATATGGTTAAACAATCTGTAAGAGCTGCTGACCTTTAATGTTTATGTAGCTAAGAAAACAAACACAGAGGCTTCAATCGGCTCTCTACTGAAATGATTCTTATACTGACTGTAACTGGCGGAGAAACACTTTAAGAAATGCACTCATATCAGTTTTGACAAAAGGCCAGTTTAAATAATGGGATTAGCCCAAGAAATTAACTAGAAAAAGGATGGAAACTATTTATCATTGTGTGCTTGTTTGAAACAATAGCGTCTGACCTAAAGATCAACTTCCCACTTTTACTCTTTAGGCCAACTTCCTTAAATGAATGGGCGAGGTGTCTTGTTCACAAGGATTTCCTCATGATAACACAATGTGAAATATCACTTAACAACACTGTTAAGGGTGTCACAACCCAGGCTCAGTGAGATGGACAAACAGACCACACAGTTTCAAAGTTATTCAAACGATAATTTATTGAAACTAAGGCAAAAATCCTTAATAAAAGAATATCTAACCTAAATATCTTTTCTACCTGAAGGCAGCCTAGTGGGGAGAGATACAAGGCAACAAGATTTTGGTTCTTTGAGCTTTTGCAAACAGTGACATTGATAACATGCTGAGATTAAGCTGGTGTAATGTAATGTATCTGAGGCTGCTGTATGGATTGTAATTATTTTGGCATCTGTGGACAAAACGCTAAAATTGTCCACATTTTTATTCTATTCATCCTTTATTTTACTGAGACTGAGGTCCTGCAGCAATACAATGAAAGCTATAACAAGAAAAAACCCATATAACAGGCAGTTTAAATAATTACAAATATATTCATATACACACAATAATTCTCGCAAACCCGTGCCCTCGTTAAAAAGTCACATTTTACAGCAGTTGCAATTACTTTCACTAGTTCTTTGAAAACACGGTACGATACAAGAGAAGCCGTAATTTTTCCACATAAAGGGGTCAGCAACACTAAAAGCAGTCCTACCCCTTGATATTTTTTTAAGTGACCCAGTTTTGAGATCAGGTTGTATGGATGGAGATGTTTGTAGACAGAAGAGAAGTCAGGTAAGGAGTGAGTTGACCAATGAACAAACAGAATAATGTGCTGCTTTCTATGCTGACCCAACAAGGGCCAGACGACAGATTGATACAAGTCACAATGGTGAGCATGAAAACTGTCAACAGTGATAAAATGAATAGCACAATGTTAGTGTGATGACAGTTTAAGTGGAGACTGATACGGCCTCCTTCATGTTATAATTAAACACAAGGCTCAGGAGAATGGTACGACGGAGGATTAGGGCCACGTTAAAACTTTTTACATTTTTTTAAATTTTTAAATTAAAGTCGTAAATTTACGAGAAAATTATGAAAGTAGAACTCTTAAAGTCTTTTCCTCTGAAGACAACTTCCTCCCAGTCAGTGTGGTTCTTTCTTCAGTTTCTTGCAGTATCTTTTCAGGGTGCTGATATTTTATGACAATATGAAGATGATGATGTGCCAAAATGTGTAGTTTCATATCTGCATAAGTAAACAACACAACTATTTGTGTCTGTTATCGGTCTGCCTTGTTAAAGTGTCTCATGTGCAGAGACAGTTTGTGTCCTGTTCATCATTTTACAGATAAACAAGGTCTTCCAAGTTGAAGTGAAAACTTCTCTTCAACTGTTTTTACCGACTACACAAGGAAGTATCCTATTTCCTTATTAGTGAAACCTTTAGGACAAGATGCTCCATGTTTGTCATTTGAGAACAGGATGCTGCTGCTCTTCTGATATAGACTAAAATAACCACTTTATTCTTTTATTCTTTAAAGACTTTAAGAGTTCTACTTTCATCATTTCCGCGCAGGGTGGTCTCAAACTCGTTAATTTACGAGATTTAAGTATTAACCCTGAACACTAGTCCAGCCCCCTGGCAAAAATTCTGCATTATGTCAGGGTGTGAACGTAGCAGTAAATATTAAGGACATCTCACCACGGGCAAGTCTGTGGGGGTGATGACATTTACATCACACTGTCGGTGAGCAACTGGAGCAATCATCATGCACGTAGTGAAGCTGCTTTGTTCCCTTTTTTTCCCACTCGCAAGCATGTCCTTTATCATTTGATGACACTGTGAATACACTCAATCACACGTAGCATTGACATAAAGGCTCAGACTGTCACCAAAGTGTCTGACTGTGTTGCTCAGTCTGCCATTTCCTGCGTCTTGTCTTGCCTCCTGAGACCCTCCCCTTCCATCAGACTGTGAAAGTCTCCTGCTTAAGCCCCGAGTATACATGATTTTTACTTCACATACACATGACATCAGAGCGTTGGTTGTGCATGCCCTCAGGAATAAACGCGAGATGCAATATTCATATAACCGCTAGGAGCAGAGTAGAGATGTATGGTGATGAGACCGGAGATGATTACCTAAGAGACACCAGAGAGTCGCTACAACAGTGGCGGAACATTTTGAAGAAAAGTTAAAGGCAGAGTGTGCTACATTTTACACGTACATTTTGCAGAAATCCAGTATAATCCTCTCTGTAAATATCTCTCTGAGTCATGACTTCAAGTGAGATGTGCGAGTCCAGCTGACCGTAAGGTTGTCTGAGCCGTGTTTACACGGATGGGACGGCCGGGCGGCTCATCCCCTTGTGTATAAAGTGAGTGAGGGACTAGAGGAAAGAAGAATAACATACTGTACTCACTGTTTATTTCACATAAGCGTTTATAGATCATGGTCATGCAATGTGAAGCTACGTGCTAACTAAAGAGGGCTAGCTTTAGCCTGCTAACACAACAATGCAGCTCGAGACAAGGACAATTTTGTCCGCCGTTTGTGCTTTGTGCTTTATTATTATGGTGCGTTCCAATTTGATAACTCCTTTGTGCATATACGCAAGGGGAGAGGGGTTGGAGGTGTGTCGCTGTAGGAGAGTGGAGGATTCAGAGTGTGTCTCCAAACAGCAGTTTGTTTTGGTTTCATGCTAGTGCTCAAAGGCCTATACCGGATCAAAAAGTCACATATTCTTTCTTTAACTAATCGAGTCCCGCAACATCCAAAAATGCGTCCCAAAATAGTGTGGTGACAGCTCATCTCTACCTCTGTGTTTTACAGTCTGGTTTATGTGGTGCTCCCTCTAGAGGAATCCTCCAGTAACACGCATTGTACAAAGGCAAGTATGTGAACATTTACGCTCATGACGCAGCCCTTAGAAGGTGCCCGTGTGAACATGCGACTCAGAAAGATTTCAGGGGGCATGCTGTTTCGAAAATATTAAGAAAATGTAAGGAGTGCGTGTGTAAAATAGGCTTAAGGAAGAGTGTATTAACACAAAAAAAGAGTCAGAAGATGAACAGTTCAAATGATGCACCTGACCGTACATATTTCACATACATGAACACAATCTTAAAAACACACAGGAGAAAAAACATGTTTTAAGATTGAATCATGTACTGTTTTTTTAATATCAGATTCTGTCAAACATAGATGAGAAACAGGCTTCCATCTGCGATAAGAAAAGTTGAGCAATTTTGTGGGAAACGCTGGTGGAATTTCGCTGAATGCTCATACTTCTCTGGAGTAATGATTCTGGCACATAATAACTTATTTACTTTAGCAGGAGTCTGATAAGAAAAGACGAGCCTGGATGTTACTCCTCCTTTAATGTCACAGCCCCCTTTCCATGCATCCTGCCAAACTTAACAACATCCACCCGTCAACTTATACGGCAACAAAGACCCCAGTGTGTCTCAGAGGGGATGAGAAACTCAGTTTAAACTATCAGTCACACCCTGCAAACACACACACACTCGCACACTCACACACGCACACCCACGCAGACTTCAGGATTTTGGTAAGTGATGATGTCAGGGCCGGGGGTCATTATGGGAGGGGAGGTGGAGTCAGAGAGTGAGTGTGTTTTGGGGTGAGAGTGTGCTAGGAGAATGGGAGGGTCAGACTTGTGCTGTATAAATACCAGACTGTGATGGAAAGAGGAGTGAAGAGACACTTGAGGACACTCAGAGACGCACTTTAAGACACAGGAGAAGGAAAGAAAGAAGAGATCTGCAATGACCAACAACGGTAAATGAACTCTCTATCTATCTCTATCTTTCATAAATCTTATGGGGGATTATGAGATATGTGAAATATGTGCTGACCTGTATTCACATGGGTGTAATGTGACTCACCCTAATTCTAGCAACAAATACTATCCACTAACCGGGACAAGAGTCAGGCTGGCCAAAAGGAGGCCACATTTATCAGTCGTGTGTTAAATCATTTCTGTTTTTGTCGGGCCTGTGTAACCGGTTGTGTTTCTCTGCTGGACTATGGAGGGTGTGTGTCTGTCTCAGATGTTTATGGTGCAGGAAGAACGCCACAACCGGAGTTGCTCTCACTCTGGATCTCTTTCCTTTTTATTCTGGTGGATAATACAAAAGCACACAATCAGCATTGATATGCAACTGCAAGGACTCACATCTGTATAACACAAAAACACGCACACAAGAGCATTAACGTGAGCATCACGGCCACGAGGACGCAGCTAACTGGTAAGCTAACTAGCATTAGCTCGGCATGTAAACAAACTGAAACTCGTAAAATAACATAAACATTTCTACACATAAATGTCCGAAACTCTAACAGTACATTCTAAACGGGTTCATGGACAAAATACATGTTACCTAAAGTTTTTGGAACAGTTTTAAAACATTAAACAGAGATATGTTGGTCGCAGCACTAAACACACACACCCACCTTCAGCTCAGGAGAGATTCCTTTGCTGAGGTATGTACGGTGGCCAGCTAGGAGCCCTACAGTTGCACTATTAGACCACCAGGCGGCAACAAAGTAACATAAATATGACAGACACATTTTCACAAGCTCTCACATCTCATTCTACAAGCTCTCACATCTCATTCTACAAGCTCTCACATGTCATTCTACAAGCTCACATGTCATTCTACAAGCTCTCACATGTCATTCTACAAGCTCTCACATGTCATTCTACAAGCTCTCACATGTCATTCTACAAGCTCACATCTCATTCTACAAGCTCTCACATGTCATTCTACAAGCTCACATCTCATTCTACAAGCTCTCACATTTTGCAACATATCTACCTTCATACTTTATTGTCACCTCGGGGAAATTTGTCGTCACAGCCTTGCAAAGTTGTTACATATATGAACACCTAACACAGGAAGAAACGCATCAACAGTTTATCAGCTTCAAAGCAGCCAAAGGAACAGTCAGCGTTGCAGCTTGTCAAGAGCTCCAACAGCTGAGGGGACAGAGCTCTTTTTAAAACGTACCCTATAGCTTTTCCAGGTCGGAGTCCTGTATCTCCAACCTGACGGCAGAAAAGAGAAGAGAGGATTGAGTGGGTGAGAGGGGTCATTGGCCACAGTGAGTTCTCTGTTTGTCAGGGCTTTGTTGAGATGTGAGAGGTTTTGGGTGGGTCGACCATGATGATTTCGGAAGAAATATTTGTGATACGGGTGAGATTATTTTTGTTTCAACAGTTAGCATGTTGAAGAAACAGCAGTAGAGGAGGATGGGTTGAATGATGCTTGTATACAGTAGTACTGGGAGGTGAGATGAAAGGGGCTCTGAGCGTTTAGGAGTGTCAGCGGTGTGTTGATCAAAGCCGAGTTTATGGTCCAGGGTGAGTCGGAGATATTTGAAAGACTGCAACGGAGCTCAGGTGAAATTAGTTTTGACAGATATTCTGGTGCCTGACCGTGAATGGCTCTGAAAGTGAGCGTGAGAATTTAAAACTTAATCCTATAAACCACAGGGAGCCAGCGCAGAGCTTTCAGTATGGGAGTGATGTGAGACCGTATTCGAGCAGCAGCATTCTGGATTGACTGGAGATGATTTCAGGAGGCTATGCTAAGTGAGGTGGAAAAAGCATGATCTGGTTAGGTGCTTGACATGGCTGTCAAGTGATAATGAAGGATTAAAAATGACTCCAAGATTACGGAGGTTGGCACGAACAGCAGAGGAGAGGGGCCCAATGTTTTGTAAGATTATAGGAATGTACTTGTCTTGGGCAATAACTAGGACTTCTGTCTTTTCTGCATTTAGTTGTAGGAAATGAACAGTAGCCCAGTCCTTGATAGCAATGTGGGGTTATGAAGCGTCATGTCAATGCAAATCAATGACACTTAGCGCATTGTGGCGATTAAAAAGGGACTACTTTGCATGAGATAACTTATACAATCAATGAATAATAATAGAGTAAAATTAATCAACTGAACTGAACTTATTTTCATCCTAATTCTGAACAATAATGACATGTGTTCAGTGGTGGTTCTAGACCACTTTTACTGAGGGGGCCAAAATGGGGCCAGTTGTTTTGAGGGGAACATTAAACCCAGGTCCAAAATAGACAAAGATGATTGCTTTAAAAAATATATAAATATTATGCCAAATAATAGCACACATCATAAAATACCATGATTTAAATTTGTTTCAATAACAGAATTTAATACTTTAATTCCTTTTGGAGGGGTGGCCACAGTGGGGGCCACACTCAGTGTTAGAGGGGCACTGGCCCCTGTTGGCCCCTGCATAGAACCGCCAATGCATGTGTTGGCTCTGTAATTAGTAGAAAGGCTTACTTTTTATGGTAGGCCTATTGCAAATTATCTTAACCGCAATTTTCTGGAGGTTACATCAACTTTACAATTATTCAAGAGAAGGCCACTCTAGATCACAAGTTATGTATATCTGAACGACATGGATGATAAAAGCCGGCCATATTTCCAGAATAAGATTGTGTCTGTTGGTCTCATGAGTGCGAAAAATGAATAATTGCCGCTAGCTGGATTTAGGCGGATAGCAGGTTACTAATATGAGATAAATGAGTAAAAATTGTGACATGGTTACCAATGCAGACAGCCCGGGGTGCCGGTTGTGTTTAGTGTGCACGCCCCATATATGGAGGCTATAGTCCTCCGAGCGGATGGCCCAGGTTCGAGTCCAACCAGTTGCTCCTTTTCCCGCATGTCATTCCAGACTCTCTCTCGCTCCGATTTCTGACTCTATATGCTGTGCTAGCACTATATCCATTTTTCTTCCGCTTATCCGAGATCGGGTCGCGGTGGGAGCAGGAGCAATAAGTCAGCCCATACTTCCCTCTCCCCAGCAATGCTTTCCAGCTCCTCCTGGGGGATTCCCAGGCATTCCCAGGCTAGACAGGATATATAACCCCTCCAGCGTGTTCTGGGTCTGCCCCGGGGTCTCCTCCCAGTTGCTCTACATAAAGGCATACAAAGCCATAAAATAAACCTTTAATAAAACAAATATCTGGCTTTTATCAAGAACAATCAAATATGCCAATGTCACTCCAATTTAAGCATCACCTTACTCGCTGCCTGTTGATTTCAGAATTACATTTTAAGATTATTTAAGGCAGAACACGGGCTGGCCCCTTTCTGTATGTCTGAGCTTTTAACCCCTTATGAACCAGGACGCAGTCTGGCAGAGCCCGACTGGCTGTTCCAAGGTCCAGGCTGAAAACTAAATGCTGTCAGAGCCCCCAGACTTTGGAAAAATCCTGCCAGAGGAGATAAAGCTTTTACCCTATGATTTCATTTCTATTTTTAATCTGTTATTCCATAAATCTGCTTTTATTGTCTGCTGTGAAACACTCTGTTAGCTGTATGAAAAAGTGCTCTACAAATAAAGTATTATTATTTAACCTTTGAAGCACTACTAAGTTTGCAACAAAAGTCCAACTCCATGATACCCCCTCTTATAAATGTTGTAAAAAATATTGCACAATAATTAATGTCCTGAATAAAAGAGAATAAACAAAGACAATAATCTTTACTGCCCCACTTCCCATGTTCTCTACAATATATAACCTGTATACATATTATGTATAAACTTGCGCTTTGTTATGTATCAATCGTGTAAATTCCCCCTGAGCATGAGAAAAAGAGAAAAGAGTGTCCTGGCTCTTGATCATTTTTAACCACACAGAGTTGTAGTGTTCAACTGTAGGTTATCTAGTTCAGATTATGACTTTTGCCCACCTGATGACCGCAATTAAGTAATTACCCCTTAGCCCAGGCATGGGCAAACTACGGCCCGCGGGCCATATACGGCCCGTTGGGCTTTTTAATCCGGCCCGCCGAACTTGTCCAAATTATATTATTATTAAATAAAATTTTATTATAATTAAACCTCGTTCGTTTTCCCCTGTAATGCCCGCGTTTCCCCAATAGATGGCGCACTTCAGAGTGTGGTGTATTATGCCCTTCTTCACTTTTTCGCTTTGCCCTATGAACCCGTATGAGCCCTTCTGTAAAAATGAGCGGATCAAAGAAAAGAAAAGTGGACAGTGAATGCCGAGTGTTTAATACGGAGTGGACAACTAAATATTTTTTCACTGAAGTCTGATCAAAGGCTGTATGCCTGATATGCCAAGAAACTGTCGCAGTTTTCAAAGAGTACAGTATCAGCCGTCACTTTGCTACGAAGCATGCTAACTACGCTAGCAAGCAGTCCACGCAAGAACGGGCGGCTGCGGCTCAGAGGTTGAAGGCTAATTTACAGACTCAGCAACATTTTTTTCACCAACAAACTGCGATTCAAGAGTCAACTACCAAGGCAAGTTTTTTGCAGGCATTCAAATTAGCAAAGGCTAGCAAGCCTTTCTCCGAAGGCGAGTTTTTAAAAGAATGCATGATAGAGACAGCAGGTCTCTTGTGTCCGGAGAGCCAAGGCCAGTTTGAAAAAATCAGTTTATCACACAGGACTGTGACTCACCGTGTGGAACTGATTGACGAAGATATAGCCAGCGAATTAAACAAAAAGGCTGAGTCCTTTAAGTTATATTCACTAGCACTGGATGAAAGTAATGACGTAAAAGACACTGCTCAGCTCCTCATTTTTATCCGAGGGATTAATGACAGTGTTGAGATAACGGAGGAGTTTTTGACCATGGAGTCCCTGAAAGGAAAAACGCGAGGAGAGGACTTGTATAACCAGGTGTCTGCTGTCATCGAGAGAATGAAGCTACCTTGGAGTAAACTTGCCAATGTCACAACGGATGGATCGCCAAATTTAACTGGAAAACATGTTGGGCTGCTGAAAAGAATCCAGGATAAAGTGAAACCAGGATGTTATTTTCCTTCACTGCATCATCCATCAGGAATCTCTGTGTAAGTCTGTATTGCAGCTTAATCATGTCGTGAATCCAGTTGTAAAACTTGTTAACTTTATACGAGCAAGGGGACTTCAGCATCGTCAGTTTATTATGTTCCTGGAGGAAACTGATGCGGATCATCAGGACTTACTGTACCACTCTCGTGTCCGCTGGTTAAGTTTGGGCAAAGTGTTTCAACGAGTGTGGGAGCTGAAAGAGGAGATCAGCGAGTTAATGGGGAAATCCGACAAATTTCCTGAGCTAAGTGATATACCTACGTATGTGAGCAGACATTCAGCGTCATGAACATCAACAAAGCCCCTCACAGATCCAAGTTAACTGACCAACACCTCGGATCTATCCTGAGAATTACCACTACAAAACTAACTCCAGACTTTAATGCACTGGCAAAAAAGGGAACTGAAAACTCACTGAAACTGAACGTGAGTTTCTCTACTGTGTTTATTAAAATTTAAATTAATTAAATGAATGCATTTGGAAATCAATTTGTACAATGAACCTTACATATTCATGCTTTGCTACCTGTTAAAGGCCAAATCCTTTCATGTAATGGCTTTTACATGTCATTTATATTAGTTCACACAAACACTCCATCCATCTGTTCCTGGCCTGGCCCCTCTGTCAAATTTTAGAACCCATTGTGGCCCGCGAGTCAAAAAGTTTGCCCACCCCTGCCTTAGCCAATAGCCCTCGTTGCAGCGTCTGTGGGTTTGAATCTGACCTTTGCCCTTTGCTGCATGTCATCCCTCACTCTCTCATCCCAACATTTCCTGTCTCTAGTCAACTGTCCGATCCAATAAGGGAAAAAAAATACAACTTTGAACTGTGACCACACGCCAAACTGAACTCTGACTGAAAACTCTCCCATCACTAAAGAAAAAAAAAAAGATTGTCACCGAGTGATGATGATTAAAATGTGTCTCTGTCGGTCCCATCAGGTTTGATCATCGATGTTGATGTGAGAAGTCACGAGAACAACTTGTTTCACCGTACCAGGGACATCGATCGGGAGCGCCTGATTGTCCGCAGGGGTCAACCTTTCTCCATCACACTGCAGTGCTCTGACTCTCTGCCCCCCAAACACCACCTGGAGCTGGTCCTGCACCTTGGTGAGTCCGGCCCGATGGGGGGTGATTCTGTCGGGAAATGTAATGTTACTGTTATTATTAATGAAAAGCAAATTGTTTGTGTGAGTTTTTCTACAGCAAATTTGCCAATCCCATCTATGCCAACTTGGAAGCTAAAAATAGTGAACTACTGTACTTCAGGGGCCAGATTTACTAAATGTTTGCGTGTCTTAAAACGTGTGCACACTTGATACCACCAGCAAAAAAAGTGCTATCTGATCTACTAACGGCGTGCAGTGAGGATTGCGTCTTTCAAATGAGCAAAACAACACGCATTGTCCATTTAGTACGTTTGACTTAATGAATGTGCAATACGGGGCGTTTCTGACCCTAACGTGCAAAATACTGGGAGGAGAAAATGCAAACAAGTTAAGTTAGTACTCGCATCGTGATTGACCAAACCTGACAAAAATTGCGGTGATTGTGACGGTGTCTGTATTTAACACCTTTGAAAGGAATGTGCTAATCCAGGACACCAGTGTTACACACAACATGCTGCTGTTATTGTAGTTAGGAGGAGACATGCACAACAAACAACAAAAGAAGGCATAAAGATCGCATTTTTCCCCACATGTGTTTACATGTTTCAAATGACAGAAAAGTAAATGGCATGATTCAAAATTCTAATCGTTAAGGAAGAGAAACACCATGATTAAATTACAGGCTATTGTTGCCATAGCCTACAGCCAAAGAAAACTGAACATTCACAGCCTCTGAATTCTATAGAATTTCAACATTGACATTTATGTCTTCCTATTTCCCTCTTTTCACCAACATTACATTTTAAACTGAGGATTTCCTTTTTCTCCATAATGCGCTCGTCTCCTTCCTCTAAAGCCCGCTGCTGCTACGCTGTAGGACGCTTGGTTTGGGGGGCCTCACCACTGTTTGTACCCCCGTCTTCGATACCTTTTTCCAGAGCATTTATGTCCGATCAGACACAGCGCTGGCCAGCTGTCTGGTGCGCAACAACGGCGAGTGTAGAGCGCCCGGTCCACAGAGGACACAGCTCAGACCTCCTGCGCAATGTATGACACTACATTCTTAAGATTAAGGGAAGAAAAGAGAGGCCCTGTTTAATGCCGATGTTTTCTTATAACCCAAATTTTCATTGTAATATTCAGATTTATATCCTATAACTAGAAAGTATTGTGCGTTTATTTGCCTCTCCCACTAATACCTATTTTGCGCTTGCAGTCATCCTGCTTTCTGTCCAAACTCTCCGTGATGTAAACCAGTAGAACACACAAAAACCTAACTTAAATAGTACCGCCTCCACAAGGTTTGCACCTGGTGTCATTCACGCACATTTTCTTAGTAGATCACCCGCAAAACGCCCACCAACCAAACGTGCAAACTTTTGGAGTGAACACGCAATTTAGTACTCTTTAAATGAGAGCTTAGTAAATCTGGCCCCAAGTTGTTAGTTCTACAAACATACATGTTATAACTTCCTTTGATTGAACATACTCCTTTCTTTTTGTATCCTGTAACAGTATTATCAGCATTCAGCCTCTTCCTTGCAAGCAGTGATGATATCCAGTAAGTGGCTGGATGATGTTAACATTAGTGTCTTTAATCAAAGCTAACGGGTAAACAGATGTGTTAGCTTCAAACTGACCGATTTCCACAGTTCATTGTTTTTTCAGTTGCTGAGGAAGCAGATACAGATTTTCAGATACCCTAAATGAATAAGTCCAATTGAATAAAGCAGTAACATATGACAGATTAACAACATTTGAGGTCCTGCTCGGAACATGACATGTGGATGTGGGTATTAGTTTACTTTGGAAGAACCACTATCTGGGGCCGGTCCAGGTTTCTCCCAGCGAGGCAGCCTAAGAAAAATACTGGGAGAAACATAGCTGCCCCTTTTTGCCCTTTTTCCTTACAACATGATGCGACTCAGACAGACTCAAAGCAGATTATTTGATGCTGTTGCTGAAATTGATTTTCTGAATTTCATTTCTCTGTTACCTCAGCGAAGAGGGATGAGGTGGTGATAAAGGTCCAAAAAGGACGCGGGGCCGGAGACAAGTGGTGGTTTAACCATCAGGGAGCGCAGGATGAGATGCTGCTGACCCTGCACAGTCCAGCAGACGCTATCATTGGCGAGCATCACCTGACTGTGTTGGTGATGTCACCAGATGGACGCATATTAGAGAAGATTGAGAAAATTAAGTTCCACCTGCTCTTCAACCCGTGGTGCAAAGGTAAGCAACGTGCATACACAGTTTTTTTTAAGTTTTTTTTTCATTTTTCTCTCTTCAAGAGGGTAGACATCACACATCATGCAAAACTGACATTTTCAGTTCAGGCACAGTCAAAAGAAAATGTTTCTTGATGTGTAGTCACCCAATAAAAACATGAAACAATACAGATAATGTTTTTCTCCCTGTTTTACAATAGTTTTATTTGCATTAAGTTGGATAGGAAAAATATTGGAGATGCTTTTGAAAAATGAAGAGAGGTTAGAACACAGAAAGATTTCAACAATGATGCAGAGCTGGCTAAACACTGAAGCTTCAGTGTCCACCACATGGCAGATGTGTGCACAGCGACTCTAGGGGGGGGGGTGTTACCTCTCTTCAATGTTTTGTATTTGGACCGCAGTACCCAATCTAAACACTAGGTATCAGAGTTACACATTGCTCCTTTAATGCTTGTATTCCTTTAAGGCAAGGATAGAAGATTGATCAAGTAAGACTTGTGCCTTTTGTATGTTAATGTTTTTTTTATGTGTGTGCGTGCGCGTGTGTGTGTGTGTGTGTGTGTGTGTGTGTGTACTAGATGATGTGGTGTACCTCCCTGATGAGAGTCAGCTCCAGGAGTATGTCATGAATGAAGATGGAGTCATCTACATGGGGACCTGGGATTACATCAACAGTATTCCCTGGAATTATGGACAGGTAGTTATCGCTCTCTCACACACATACACATACACATTGACCCACATATTGTGTCTGTGGGTCGAGTGTGACTGTCAGGTCAGTAGGTGGCCTGTGTGAATTGTCACAGCAGTGTGACAGCAGAGACTCTGAGCTACAGCTGAATCAGGAAATCTTGTTTGTTGGACGGAGGAAACTTCTGGACGGAGGTGTCAGAATGTAACCAAACCACACAAACAAGGGCCTGTCCCTTCGCAGCTCACTGAGAGGACAGAGCGGAAGACAGACAGGAAAACAGACAGACAGAAGATAGATAGACAGGATATGGTGAAACAGACCAACAAACAGGAAACATGTGATTAAAAAACAGTGTGAAACAAAGTCAAGAAGCATCAACATTTCTTTTTTTTTCCTTTTCTCTTTTTTTCCCTCTCCTTCCTGTTTCTCTGACTCTGTTGCTCTCTCTCTCTCTCTCAGTTTGAGGACTTTGTGATGGATATCTGTTTTGAAGTCTTGGACAAATCCAAGGAGGCCGAGAAAAACGCAAAGATGGACACTGAGCGGAGATCCGACCCCGTTTATGTCAGCAGGATGATCACAGCAATGGTGACGATCTCTTCTACTCGCTGCTGAAACACACTGACAGTTTTTCAGTAGAAGGACAAAGCATGCATATTTAATTGTAGCAACTACTACTACTGTGTACTACTCCCACAAACATATGAAAGCTTTACATTCAATGTGGTATACATCCAGACTCAGTAGCTCTGAGACCGGATGCTCTCAAGGTCTTTGATAAGAAAAATAAAATTAGGATGATCCAGATCTGAGCAGAGGGCTGGATTTCAGGACCAAAATAAAGACTTTTGATTACTTAAAAAAACAGTTTTACTAACAAGACGACATTTATTATTATGCACTTGAATTGCTGAAAAGTGGACTTGAGGAGCGATGGGTGCCCTGTGCACAGCTGTGCTACTCATCCGGGGTGCAGCTATAGAGCAGGAACAACACAACATTCAAGATCAGAGTTATGCAGCGCTCTTGGACTATTCTTTACTCTGATCTAGAAGTGAACAAAACAATTCAGGATTGTGTCCCCGCAAAATAATCAAATACATGTCAATACCAATCATCAAATATTGCTATCAAAGCAATGGTTACAAACTCTCATTCTGTTTGTATTTTGGCAGCCACACTGAACTAATTGGATGTAGTCAGATTTAGAGCACTGGTAACCTGGTTTGGTAATGTTGGAAAGT
Organism: Labrus mixtus; assembly: GCF_963584025.1. Taxonomy (NCBI): domain Eukaryota; kingdom Metazoa; phylum Chordata; class Actinopteri; order Labriformes; family Labridae; genus Labrus; species Labrus mixtus. The sequence goes on from NC_083615.1 coordinate 32,431,459, forward strand.
TTGTACCTGGATCAGGTTGTTCTTGTCCATTTTTATTCTCAAAAACAAGAAAATAGTCAAATGGATAGCACCAAATCAGATCTGCAAATCCATTTAATTGTGATCCAGACTGAAATGTTTTAACATCTTGACTCTACCATCTTGTCAATGAAACCAGCCCTGTTAGAAGTGTGAAGAATAATCTGTAATCAGCCTGCGAGTTTTAAGAAATTTGAACAGAAACTGAAACTTCATCACTAGATAATCCATGCCATATCGTAAATGTCTAAATCCTTGCCTCACTGTTTGATTGACTGGGAAATCCTTCATATGATTCCATACACATGTTATCAGTTATCAGTACACATTTCTCACAATGAAATCATGCTTCATGCAGTGTTTAACAAACTTCTTCTCCACCTGTCCAGGTGAACTCTAATGACGACAAGGGTGTGTTGGCCGGTCGCTGGCAGGAGCCGTACACCGGGGGAATAGCACCTTATCGATGGAACGGCAGCGTGCCAATCCTCAGAGAGTGGAGCAAAACCAGGGCGAGCCCCGTGAATTATGGACAGTGCTGGGTGTTTGCTGGCGTCGCCTGCACAGGTGAGGCTCACACAGATTTTTAAATGTTGCTATGGTTTAATTCTCAAACCATTTTTTAAAAAGTTCTGAGCACTGAAGATACATGTCTGAAAATCGCTACATGTGCCAATAAACAGTAAAGTTTACCCCAAATACGCCTAAACATTTAATTCCTGTGTCAAAAATAATGTTTTGGAGTCATTTATTTTTGACACCAGAAATAACCATTTGTTGGCACACACTGATTTTAAATGACCAGCACTTAGATTTCCATAATGTGAAGAAAAACACTCTCTTTGTGCATTTATTTGAATGTCTGCTTTCTTTGCAAAACGCAGACGCTTACTATTGAGTTAGTGATAACAGGAATAATTTACCAAACAATGCAAAGAACAAAAAAAACTTGGACATCTAACTGTTTGGACACCCTATAAAGACTCTTCTACAATTAACTTAGTAGATGCTGTTAAACCAAAGCAATGTTCATCAGAAAGTAAGTACAACACTAATGCATTCATACACCGCCACCAAAGCAATGAGGGGATAAGTGTCTTGCCCAGGGACACATTGCTCAGCTGGGGATCGAACCCTCAACATTCTGATTGAGAGGCGACGACTCTACCAACTGAGCCACAGCCACCCTGCAATTCCACTGCCACTCAGTGTCAATGCATATCAGTGCATCTGAGGCGAATGTGGAAATAAGCATGTTTTTGTTGACACAATGAAATAATTGAAGAAAATTATCTAGGTAGGTATAACAATGTCATAAACAACAAATGTTAAAATAGCAGAAATTGCAGTTTTGCCTAATTATATGCCTTTATGTGCTTAAACAATGACAAATGCTATTTAAGTTCTGTGCATTACAAGTGAGAAGGGGCTAAGATTAAGGCATGGCAGCTGTGTGGAGTTTGCACGTTCTCTCTGGCATCCTCTCACAATCCAAGACTTACTTGTTCAGTTAACTTCTCACCATTTGACTCTATACTGGTGTAACTGGTGCGTGAGTGTGATTGATTGATTGTTCCAATGTTAGTCCTGTGATTGGCTGGCGAACTGTTGCATCCTGCCTCTTACCCAATGGCCGCTGTCAGGGGTAAATGTGTATCTGTAGTGCAGAAGCAAGCTAACTTAGCTTGGAATTGGTTTGATACTTAAATACGGAGCTTAATTAAGTAATGAAAACAGTATGAAGGAATTTTAAGATTGTCTGCTGTGTTATCTCCACAGTGCTGCGCTGTTTAGGAATCCCAACACGCCTCATCACAAACTTCGATTCAGCTCATGACACGGATCAAAATCTTTCTGTGGACTTCCTGCTCAATGAAAGTCTGGAGAGGTTTGACAGCAGAGAGAAGGCGGACAGTAGCTGGTGGGAACACACGCATGCTATTTTTTAAATTTGTATTTACTCAAAGATTAGCCTAATTAATTTAATGTGACTGAATCTCTGCGTGTTTCTTGTGATTTTAGGAACTTTCACTGCTGGGTTGAGTCCTGGATGAGGAGAGATGATCTCACCAAAGGGAACGATGGCTGGCAGGTTTTGGACCCCACCCCTCAAGAAAGGAGTGATGGTATATTTCTATTTTTTTATTTACATAATCTCTGTTATTTACCTCTCTCTCTTTTCTACTTATCTGTCTCTCACTGTTTCAAGGAACACTTCTCAGCTTTACCGCCTTAAGAAAAACTAGAAAATGTACTTTCCATCTGTCTATTGATGTCTTTAATCGCCATCAATTCCTCACGCTTTCTTTAATGTCACATAATGACTTGAAGCTGTTCCTGCTTTGGTACCAGTGGCGGTTCTGGGCCACTTTTACTGAAGGGGCCAGGCTAGGGCCAGTTGTTTTGTCAGAGGGGCATATTCAATCCAGGGCAAATATACAGAGATGATCGAGCTTTTTTATTATTATACCAAATAATAGTGCTCAACATTACCTACCACGTCAAATACTCCTGCTATATCTATGGAGAAAGTCAAACCAACATATAAGGCACAGGGGGGACCAAAGGGGGGACCAAGCTCAGTGTTACAGGCACTGCCTATAACCGCCCATGTTTGGTACCATTATTAAAAACGTAGAAATGTCTTTGCATTTACCTGGTCAACTATCTAAGGATGTAGGAAACGCTTTTAAGAGTCCTTGAAGTTGTGATCTTTTTGCTCTTCAGGTGTGTTTTGCTGCGGCCCGTGTCCAGTGGCCGCCATCAAGGAGGGAAATCTCGGAGTAAAGTATGACGCTCCGTTTATATTTGCCGAGGTGAACGCTGACATCGTCCACTGGATCATCAAACGAGATGGACAAAGGCAGAAGGTAATGCAGTTTCTTTGTATTTATTACAAAGATGCGTTCGTTCATTTTTGTTTGACTCTCAAAGCAATGATGATTGTTCTTATCGTCACAGATCAGAGTGGATAAGGGGAGTGTGGGGAAGAACATCAGCACCAAAAGTGTATTCGGTGACTTCAGAGACGATGTCACTCTGCACTACAAATATCCTGAAGGTCAGTTTGAACGTAGCTGCAGTCTTCTGTGATGCGTTAGTTGTCTTCCACTCGTTAACTTGTTTTATATCTGCTTTAGGGTTTGTTGTCATGTACGAACATTGTCTTCACAGGCTCCCAAAAGGAGAGGGAGGTATACGAGAAGGCAGGACGCCGAGTCACAGAGCCGACCAATGAGAGGGTAGAACCAGTACAGCTGCAGCTGTCAATCAAGCATGCTAAGCCTGTGTTTGGGACCGACTTTGATGTGATTCTTGAGGTGAGCGGGGCTCAGGCGGCACGCTAAATGATCAAATGAGGAGTGGATTCAGTCCTCTTTCTCCAGTCAGAAACATGACACATGCTCAGTTACTCCTTGCAACCAACAGGAAGACAAAATACCTGTTAAAAAAATCTGCTAAGAAACTTTATACCAGGCATAATGTGCTGGATTCCTGCCAGTCTGTCTTAAACATTTGCATGAATTAATCAAACTTAAGCTTAACACTTATTTTGTTGAATTTCAGTAACATGTTCAACTTGTGTCAATGTGTCCAGGTTGCACATATCAGCATTCCCTGATAGGAAGGGGACAGTTGAGGGGCCCTATAGCATAGTGATTCAAGATTCAAGATTCAAGATTTTTATTTGTCACATGCTCATACAGATGTGCAGTGAAATGTAAGGACTGTTCCGCAAGGCCATGCAATAAACACTCAAATTACTAATACACATATATACAGTAATATAGAATATAATGTAAAAAATAAAAAATAATTATTTGAATGTACAAAATATTAAATATAGAATAATGTAAACAGTGTAAAGTGTCCAGGGTGTCAAAGTGCAATGTGCAGATTGGAATGTGTGGTGTGTGTGTACATCATGTAGTCACAGTTCTGTTTTGCTTTTAACTGAGGAGAGTGGAGATAACAGTCTGGACAGCCTGAGGAAAGAAGCTCTTCCTGAGTCTTTCTGTGTTTGCCTTGTGTCGAAGGCGCCTGCCAGAGGGTGCCACATAAACAGTCTGTTACCTGGGTGGTGGGGATCACTCATGATCCTCTTTGCCCTGGCTGTGCTCCTCCTTGTGAAGATGTCCTGGAGGGTGGGGAGTGTTGTACCCATGGTACGCTCTGCTGACTTCAGCACCCTCTGCAGGGCTCTTCGGTCACGTACAGTGCTGTTCCCGTACCACTGGGTGATGTTTCCAGTCAGCACACTCTCCACCGCTCCGGAATAAAAAGTCTTCAGGACCTTCACAGAGACTTTGAATTTCCTCAGCTGTCTGAGGTGATAAAGCCGCTGCCTCGCCCTCTTCACCTGACTGTCTATGTGGGTTGTCCATGTTAAATCCTCAGAGATGTGCACCCCCAGGTACTTGAAGCTGCACACCCTGTCCACCAGCGTCCCATCAATTCTCAGTGGGGTGTAATCCCTCTGCTGTCCTCTCCTGAAGTCCACAATCAGCTCCTTGGTTTTGCTGACGTTCAGGAGCAGGTTGTTGTCCTGGCACCACTGTGTCAGGTTTCCAACCTCCCCTGTATACGTCTGCTCATCTTTGTTGCTGATGCGACCAACAACCATGGTTGGTTGCATTGCACGAGGTTATTGCACGAGGCCCATGTACGGAGGCTATATCCTCGAAGCGGGCGGCCCGGGTTTAAATCTGCCCAGTGGCTCCTTTCCTGCATGTCATTCCCCACTTTCTCTCTATCCCTTTTTTCTGACTCTATTCCCTGTCCTATCTCTAAATAAAGGCATAAAAAGCCCAAATAAACCTTTAAAAACGTTAGGGGACAGTTGAGATTAATACGTTTTTACACTTTCTCCAACATTAATTTTTGGAATAAATTAATATAAAATATCTAGTTATTCTATTGTCACGGCGAACACAACCCTGGGATTATAACTTGTTCAGGGCTCCCAGGCGTCTGCTGCCCGTGGTATAACTGCCAAAGCTAAGACAAGGGAGACGGACATTACCTGTTGCAGCGTCAAATGCGTCGTTGCCTGGACCAGCTCACTCTGCTCAGTTCTAACACGTTCTCATCCGACACGGAAGAGAATTTTAAAAACAAACAGCACGCAACAAAAGAAAACTTGGTAACAAAGAAAACGGGGAAGCAATAATCAGTCTCTCATCAAAACTCAAAGTCGAAACATTTTACTTCTTGCACACTTGCCCGCCGCAGCTAATCAAGACGATGGCTCCCCAACCACTGGCTGCACGACCAGCCAGGAAGGCCCGCCCCCTGAGCTTGACAGCCATGCAATACAACCTATCAGGGATGTTGTTGAAAGAATATCCTATCCTGTTAACCCTGAAATGTAAAAGGATTAAAGATCTCATGTCCAAGCAACGACTTTTTGTAGGCCTGTAATCAATGCTTTAAAAAAAGAAAAGGGCGATAAAGAAGAAGACTGGTCCAAACCCGGTTCAGCCGCGCTGCTCCACTCTCTGTCAGTGGAGGAAGAAAAGTCTGCACCTCCTCTCTGTGGCACTGAAGAAAAGTCCGCAGCTCATCTCAGCGGCCATGAAGCAATGTCACCAGCCGCTCTCAGCCGTGGCAATGAAGAACAGTCCAGGAACAAAGCAGGAGGGAAACAGCGGGTCTCCCTCTGAATCAGTCCGCTCCCGCGACGCACTGTCTGGTGCTAAGCGGTAGCTCCACTGTCCGTACAACATTACTTTCTTAAAGTGGCATAGCTTCTTTTGTAGTAACTGTTGGGTTTCTACTACTATGTATATTTTAACTCTGGGATTTATCCCTGGGTTACAAAACTATTTCAATTTCAATAGATGGACAAATTATGTGATGTTCAAATAAATCATTTCATTATGTAAATGTAGAACCACTTTTACTAAAACAGTCTTCCAGCTGTTCCCAGTGAAATGTTGTGCTGCTGTTATGTGAGTGTAGACTGTGTTTCATCTTGTACATTTTGATGGACAAAAATATCAGCATGATCACTTACACTGGCCCATCTATTAATCCAGTCATCAATCCATTTTGTCTGCAGGTGAAGAACGAAGGAGTCAGGGAAGCTCACGCTCAACTCACCATGCTGGCCATGGCTGTAACTTACAATTCGCTCCACCAGGGGGAGTGCCAAAAAAAAACAAGCAGTGTGACAGTGCCTCCTCAACAAGGTTAGCAGCTCAGATAAACCTACAAAGATAAAATCATTTCATGCTAAAATGCACATGTGCGTTACCTACACATTTTATTTTGCTCTTATTAATACTGTTGGGTTATTTGTGCACCACTCCCCTGTCTGACGATGTGTTTTTGTTTTCAGTCCACAGGGAAGTGCTGCGTCTGCACTATGAAGACTACGGCAGGTGTGTGTCAGAGCATCATCTGATCAGAGTGAAGGCGCTCCTAGATGCTCCGGGGGAGAACGAGCCCATCATGGCTGTGGCCAACATCCCACTGAGCATGCCTGAACTCCTCGTACAGGTGAGTGAGTGCACACTGAGCACAGCTGGCTCAACTGGAGGGTCCTGAGGCTTTACCAGTGGAGAACCCTGGACACTCATTGAATTCAGACCCTGAGAACCAGGGTCTAAATGTAGCTCCTCTGGTGTATCTCGGGCCCTTGAAGTCCCTGCATGCTCTATGTCTAGTAGTTTCCACACAACAAAATGATCCTGGCTGTGGATTCATTATTTGTGGTGTCTCTGCAGGTACCCGGGAGGGCTTTTGTTTGGGAACCAGTGACAGTCTTCATGTCCTTCATCAATCCTCTCCCAGTCCCTCTGAGAGGCGGTGTGTTCACTTTGGAGGGGGCCGGCCTGCTGTCTAACACAGAGATCCTTGTTAAGTAAGTACTGCTCAAATACACAAGTACAAATCTCCTTTCACCACCACATATCACACACACACACACACACACATAATTACAGTTACAGTTACAGCTGGGCCAGGACAGAGATGAGGAGATTTCTGTGGCTGTCAGACTTCTCTAGCACTGTTACCATGGAGACACTGGGTGTTAAGGGGAGAAATTAGGTTCAAAAACGTAGATATGGGTTCCGATCCTTGGGATATTATTTTTGTTTTTAGGGGATTTAGATGATTTATTAAATCCGTGGTTCTCAACTGGTGGGTCGGGACACAAAAGTGGGTCGCATTGTTGTTGTGAATGCATGCCTGGAAAAGTCAAACAGTCTTTGATGTTTGTTTTGTTCCGTCTCTTTTATCCGTCTCTTTTTGTACCAAACTCCACAATTTTTTCGTGAAAACAAATCTTATGGGTTGAAAAATATCATAAATTTAGGTCGTGATTTCTCATTAAAGGAATTGGTGGTGGGTCGTGAGCATAGACTGTAAATATTAATGGAGGAAGTCTGAGTGACCTCAACCATCTATATAGCAGCGGGCTCCGGAGGCTCATCTGCAGCAGCCGCCATGCTGGAAATTCTGTTTCAGCCTAACTTTCAGTCAACCTAACGACAGGCTGAGAGCTGGAGCTGAGGCGGGTTTTAAGCCTCTTGAGGAACCATTCCATCTCACCCACCTGTCAATCATGTCAGCTACGCACCTATGGATAACACTTATCGTTTTCAAAATCAAAATGGAGCCGTTTTATCACCCCCCGTACAGTATGTGCCAGTGATGACAATAACTAATCAGACCTATTTTGTTTTTTGTACCAGGCTGTAAACATGTTCATTTATGCTGTAAAAACATATTTTTTGCCTGTCATATGTATGTGACTTCCTGTGCTTCTGCAGCCAGCCTCAAGCGGACACTCGACCAACTGCAGGATTTTGCACTTCCGCATTGGCTTAATTTTTCACGACCGGAGGTTGCAGCTTGGTCATGAGGCTATACTAGTTGAGAGCCACTATGAAATCAAATAAAATGTAAAAAAAAAAAATAATACATGTCAGCACAAAGTTACTTCCAACAGAAACAATAACAGATCAACATTTACTATCTATTTACTATTTATCAGATATTCTGTCTCATATGAATCCAGCTATGTGCAGCCTTGACTCCATACCGATTTTTCAAATCTCAAATAATTTCTCAAAGATGTTATGGACACAGTTGGGCCCAGTATCTTATCCATTATTAACAGCTCACTTTTAACTGACCATTTTCCATCTGCTTTTAAACATGCTGTGGTCCAACCTCTTTTAAAGAAACCAAATCTTAACCCCACTGTTCTTAATAATTTTAGGCCTATTTCTAAACTCCCGTTTTTATCAAAAGTTTTAGAGAAAGTTGTTTCAATGCAGATTTTAGCTTTTATGAATGACAATGACCTCTTTGAGAAGTTTCAGTCTGGTTTTAGAGCACTCCATAGTACAGAAACAGCCCTCCTCAGAGTAACAAATGACCTACTTTTAGCTACTGACAGAGGAGAGAGTGCAATTTTAATTCTTTTAGATTTAAGTGCGGCATTCGATACTGTAGATCATGCCATTTTAATTGAACGTCTCGAGTCCTGGGTTGGTGTCAAGGGCACTCCACTTGCTGGTTTTATTCCTATCTTTTAGACAGAACCTTTGCGGCCACCATAGGTAACCACTCATCCTCCATCCCTTGTTTTACCTGTGGTGTACCGCAAGATTCGATTTTAGGCCCACTCTTATTTTCTATTTATATGCTCCCACTCTGTAAAATGATCCAGCGCCATAACCTTTCTTTTCATTGTTATACACACAGATATACCTTCCGCTGAGACCTGGTGTCCAAGTAAGCCTAGCTGCTGTTTTTAACTGTCTCGAGGATATAAAATGTTAGATGGCTCAAAGTTTTTTACAATTAAATGAGTCAAAGTCAGAAATCATACTCTTCAATTATCCACACCAAAACATCAGCCAGATTCAAAGTTCCCTCGGTCTCCTCTCTGCTAACATCACACCCATTGCAAGAATAGTAATTTCTTACTTCTTCTTCTTCTGGTTTTAAAAGACGACATCACATCACTCCTGTCCTTGCTTCCCTCCACTGGCTACCTGTCACTTTTAGAATTGATTTTAAGATTTTACTGATCACTTTTAAACCTCGTCTTGGCCTTGCCCCGAGTTACATTTATGAAATTTTAACCCCCTACCAACCTTCTCGTGACCTCAGATCCTCAGGCAGTGCCCTTCTGGTTGTTCCAAAGTCGAGGCTCAAATCTAAAGGAGACCGAGCCTTTGCGATCAGTGCCCCTTGACTTTGGAACAACCTTTCCTGAGGAGATAAGGCGGGCAGAGTCAGTCTCATCTTTTAAATCACTTCTTAAAACTCACTTTTATAGACTTGCTTTTATGTGATTTCTCCTTTAAATATCTATCCCTTCCTTTTATTAATTGTATTGCTTTTAACCCTTTTTATCTTTCTCTTCTTTAAATGTTTTAGCCTTTAAATGTATCCCTTCCTGTATTCATTTTACTGCTCTTAGTCTTTTTTAAATTCCTACTCCTTTTATCGTTTAACTCTTCAGTTCTCTGTTGCTTTATTCATTTAACCAATGTCCTGTTTATCCCTTCTTTTTATCTTCATTCTGTGTTTACAGCCCGTGATGTGATGTCGTCCCACTCTCCCTCAATTTTAATTTTGTTTTCTCCTGATTGATTTTAAACTAATTTTCCTTTACTGTACTGAACTCCCTCTCCATACCTGCCTGTTGAATCTGTCTTATTCCTGTTATTTGCATTTTCACAATTTTGCCCTCTCTGTTGATCTGTTCTATTGTTGTTTTGCTGTATTTGCTTTGTCTGTCACAGCACCTTGTAAACATTTGTTTTTAAAGGTGCTATATAAATAAAGATATTATTATCATTATTATTATTGTTATTATTGTTATTATTATTATTATTATTACTAGTGTTAAATACTTGTGTTAAGGACAGGATCTAACCCAGGGGTCATTTACTCCATTTACAGACACTTTCGGGGCCAGACTCTAAAATATGCTTGCATAGCCTGACAGTTATCAAGCCCGATGTGAAGAGTTAGTGTCACCTATGCGAGTATTTCAGCCTTCATGTTAACTGTTTAATCACCCAGATCATTTATATTCTGGAGGCTGGATGGGAAGCTTTGGTGGGCCGGATGTGGCCCACAGGCCGCCATGTTGATGATCAATGATTTAACATAAGCCATTCTCTCTCTCTTTGCTTTCCTTTTTCAGTGGAGACATCGCTCCAGGACAGAAGGTGTCGGTGAAGCTCTCTTTCTCCCCTGTGAGGACCGGAGTGAGGAAGCTCCTTGTGGACTTTGACTCTGACAGACTGAAGGACGTGAGGGGAGCCGCCACTGTGGTCGTTCGCAAGAAATACACCCCTGTGTTTACCAGATATCAGTAATGACCGCTGAACTCTCTCAAAGCGACGCGTCTCTATTTGGTGACGTTTTGTGGCATTCCTTGAATGTGAGAGGAGGAGCTGCTCTGCCTTGCTGCGGGGGCTCGACGGTCAAATGATACAACGTTAGATCAATTTAATGCAAACAAGTTGTGTTCCTAGATGAACGGTCTCATAATAATCACAAAGACAGACCGGAATTCATCTTAATGCCACTGTGTCCTATTAAAAACATAAGTAGCCTATATATGTTCTATGTTCCTGCTTCTACATTTCAGATATGTGAACTAAAAATATATTTTATCATTGCTTTCTTTTCATCAACCTCCTCCGTATCCCCTTATGCTTTCTGTTGTTTACATCGCCTTTATTCTCAAACCTTTATTTCCATCTCTGAGCGATCTAAAAGTAATCATGTCTCTGACTGAAGGTCTTTAGATGTGTTAAAAATCTTTGTGCCGTGTGCTTTTTTTGTGGATATTTGCTGAAAAATATCTGATAGGACGTTTCTTTGATTTTTGTAACTTTGTGTATTTTTTTTGCACTGTTTCCAATTACATTTGAGTGATAATACAATTATGAAACTACCACTTTATTACATTATTGAATCTTTAATATATATACTTTTGCATCATTATACAGCCAGGCCTTTAAAAAAGACTGTTTGCTTCCAATAAAAAATATTTTTCACAAGTATTGATTTGGTCTGTTATGTTTTTAATTCTGATTTTAGGATTACAACAGGGAGGATCAGAGTTGGTCGTCTCTCAGGCGGGAGGCCGGGGGTTCGATTCCCAGCTCCGGCAGCTACATGCCCCATGCGTCTTTGGGCAAGACACTTAACCACAATTTCCCGCTGCTTGGTTGGCGGTGTATGAATGGTATTAGTTACTTCTGAAGGTCAGAAAAGCACACTGGAACTCAAGTCAATTCACCATTTACATTATTTTCCATTCTAAGTGGCAGTAAAAGACGGGGTACATGGACATAAAACATTTTATAAAGAAAATATATCATATTGTACACGCGACCTCACAGGCTCTCCTGAATGCCTAAAAATACTTTTGTTATTTAACTGTTAGATACAGAATGCATCTGTTAACTTTAATTTGTTAATAATGTGATCAGACGAGTATGACATACACTTAAACAAGTCGGCATAGTCTACACCAAGGTCTTTGTATGAAAATATGGATATATGACAGAAGACTTAAAACTGGATTCTGTCTAAAGGACTGTAGGGCTACTCATAGAATCTGGAGATACGCTTAATATTTACAGTCTATGTTTGTAACTTTCCTTCATTGCAGGAACCAGTGTGAGGCTATCTATCTCCACCATACAAACTACAGACTCTTCTAACAATCCAATCCAATCCAATCCACTTTATTTATATAGCACAAGTTTAAACAAACACAAGGTTTCCAAAGTGCTGCACAAGAGAGTAAAATAGAGATAACAAATAAATAAAAATATATAAAAATATGCATGTGTACACATAAAACAAATACAGTCACATAAAACACATAAAATCAACACTCTACGTGGGGGTAAAAGCCAAAGAAAAGAAGTAGGTTTTAAGAAGAGTTTTAAAACGAGATAGAGAAGAGGCCTGCCTAATGTGCAGCGGCAGCCCATTCCAAAGCCTTGGAGCAGCAATAGCAAAAGCTCGGTCCCCTCTGAGCTTAAGCCTAGCTTTAGGGACTGTCAGGAGCAGCTGGTCAGCTGACCTGAGAGATCGGCTAGGCATGTAGGGGTGCAGCAATTCAGAAAGGTAAGGAGGGGCAAGTCCATTTAAGGCTTTAAAAGAAAATAAAAGAATTTTAAAATGAATCCTAAAATGGACGGGCAGCCAGTGAAGTGAAGCTAAAATAGGTGAGATGTGCTCATACTTGCTTGTGCCAGTTAAAAGACGTGCAGCAGCATTTTGAACCAGTTGAAGACGCGCAATGGAGGACCCACTAACCCCCATATACAGTGCATTACAGTAGTCCAGCCTAGTGGTCACAAAGGCGTGGATTACTGTCTCAAATTGCTGTCTCTGAAGGACTGGTTTAATTTTTGCCAGCTGCCTTAACTGGAAAAAACTAGACTTCACCACAGCTTTAATCTGGCTGTCAAATTTAAGGTCTGAGTCCACTTTTACACCCAGATTGTTCACAACTGGCTTGTGATACTGTGCCAGAGAAACCAGATCAACTTGGGGGAGGGTCACAGAAGTGCCACCAAAGACCATGACTTCTGTCTTGTTTTCATTAAAATTCAGAAAATTTAACGACATCCAAGCTTTAATGTCATGTAAACATTTTTGCAGTGGGTTAGTGGAGTACGAATCAGCCTTTTTGAGGGGGACATAGATCTGGCTGTCATCCGCATAGCAATGAAAAGAAATGCCATGTTTCCTCAGAATAGAGCCAAGTGGTAAAAGATAAAGAGAAAATAAAAGAGGGCCAAGCACAGAGCCCTGTGGTACCCCACATGAAAGAGGAGCAGTGGAGGACACAGAGTCATCAAGGCTGACACAGAAAGTCCGATGTGACAGGTAGGACCTGAACCACTCTAGTGCTGTGCCACTGATGCCCACCCACTGCTCCAAACGAGCAATCAATATATCATGGTCCACTGTATCGAATGCTGCAGTCAAATCTAAAAGTACAAGGACAACACAGTGACCAGAGTCAGTAGCTAAAAAGATGTCATTAAAAACTCTTAAAAGTGCTGATTCTGTGCTGTGCAAAGTTTTAAAACCTGATTGGAAAATCTCTAGAACATTTTGTTGATTTAAAAAGTCCATGAGTTGGGAATACACAATCTTCTCTAAGATTTTAGAGAAGAAAGGCAATTTTGAGATAGGCCTGTAATTTGCCAAAACAGCAGGGTCCAGTCCAGGCTTTTTTAGTAAAGGCTGCACAACTGCATGTTTAAGATTTACAGGGACTACTCCAGTGGACAGACTGCTATTAATAACTGAGAGACAAGATGGCCCAACAGTGGGAAAAACCTCCTTAAATAAACGAGGCGGGACAGTATCATCCGGAGAGCCTGAGGGCTTCAAGTGACCCACAATCTCCTGCAAAAAAGACAGGGTCACAGGCTCAAACGTGTCCAAGACAGCAGAGCAGGGGACAAACACTGAAGGATCAGAAGCAGGAGGTGAATTAAGTGCTCTGGCAGATGTGACTTTGTCAATGAAGTGATGAAGAAAGTTCTCACACACAGCAGGGGAGGCCTCAATTCCTCTCTGTGGTGCATTCAGAACAGAGTCGATAACTTTAAACAGCACACGAGGCTTATGACAATTTAAAACAACGATATCAGAAAAAAAATCATCTATCACTTTCTACATACCATGCTACACATTTTTTCTAACATCATTCATTTTATATTTACATATGTTTTACTCTTTTGTCAGATGATGTGATGCAAACTTCTTAAAACTGAATGTTGGAAAAACAAAAGGAACTTATGATAGACTTTAGAAGAAAAAAGGACGAGGTCTCCCCAGTGATCTTTAAAAGGCCCGTTTCTGCACACAATATTGTCTTACAGCCATACCACCCTGAACACGCCTGATCTCATCCGATCTCGTAAGCTAAGCAGGGTCGGCCCTGGTTAGTACTTCGATGGGAGACCGCCTGGGAATACCAGGTGCTGTAAGCTTTTTCATTTTTTTTATCGTATGTTTTTTTTTAATATCATATGGTGATAGAGACATATTCACATGTCCAAAAATTCAGCCAGAATCAATAATGGCCGAGGGCATGAGATCTTTAAAAGGCCCCTAGCCCCCCTAGCAGAGCCTGCCCTAGCCATTTTGGTGCCCTAGGCAAGATTTCAGCAGTTGCCCCTTATATTGCAGACAGTTTGACCACCAAAGACTATATTCATCCACTTAAGAAAACTGGCTTACAGCTTTATATTTAATAAAATGTCTTTATTTAAAAAATACAAAATACTTATAGACAAACATTTATAAAATGGTAATAACACTAATATTTCTGTAAATACAAAATAAAATAAATACAAATAACTAGTGTAACAGAACAAACAATACCAAACAGTTTAGGGAGCAGAAGTGGTCACAGGCTGCCAGGGACAGCAGGGGATGGATTTAAATGTTTCTGATTGCATCTGGACAGAGAAGATGAGCATTTGTGAAACAATCTGCATTTTATAATATAGTGTTTTATTTAAATATTATTTTCTCTTCTGAGCAGTACAGAAAACTCAACTCAGTAGTTTTCCTTTCAACCAGACCTACAGCATGCACACATATCTATTCAGTGAGGACTTCAACCAGACCTACAGCATGCACACATATCTATTCAGTGAGGACTTCAACCAGACCTACAGCATGCACACATATCTATTCAGTGAGGACTTCAACCAGACCTACAGCATGCACACATATCTATTCAGTGAGGACTTCAACCAGACCTACAGCACGCACACATATCTATTCAGTGAGGACTTCAATCAGACCTACAGCATGCACACACATCTATTCAACCTAATAAAAGTACAGTGGAAATAACTGATGTTAACTCGAGCTAGAAAACACTGACATTACTATCATCGATCATAAGCTAGCTTAAATTCAACAAATAAATCATTGAATCGTGCAGCACGTGTCTTTTTCACATTTTTCCTCCTCTTCTTATTTTCCGTCCCTGGCCTCCCGAGGGCTTTGTTGTTGTTTTTTACATTACGGATGTTTATAAACTTCATGTTAATCGGTGTGGTCAGTGTCTCTCACTTCTAATAAATCGCCTGCCCTCCTCCTCCACAATGAGCAGGTAACGAGCAGCTGTGTTGTGAAGAACCGTGTCAAGCAGGGGGCAAGAAAATAGAGCCTTTTTAAATGTGATAGTTGTGTTTTCATGGCTTCTTTTGGATCATAACTAAATAAAAGCATGACAATGATATTAGATAAATAATATTTAGTGATATTTAAACGCATTTTTCCTTTTATTTCTTCATATCTTCAACTTTTCTGCAGCACTCATTTGGCGCCCCCTATGGAGACTGGCGCCCCTAGCATTTGCCTATACTGCCTATGCCACGGGCCGGCCGTGTGTTAACAGTTAACAGCACTTTAGTTTCTTCAGTTAAAAAGGAACTACATGCTTAAACTAGCTAGCAGGCATAGTTAGCTGTGCAAATGGTGACAGTCGGAAATATATGTTGGGGTTGTATCAAGTCAACTTTGGTTATATTCTTTAATAATTATATTTAATTAATAATATATAATATAAATAAAAATATCATTAAAGGCGTCTGGATGGCCGCGAGTGTATAGATCTGTGTGTGTGTGTGTGTGTGTGTGTGTGTAGCCTATGTGCGTAATGGCGCGGTGGTGGAGTTAGTCTCCAGATGTACGTCTTCACAGGAATATGTGTGTGTGTCTGTGTGTGTTAGTAAAAGGGGGAGAAAAGAGGAGAGTAGAGGAGGAGAGAAATGTGTGCCTGAAGAGGCCGGATCACAGTCCGAATCCCGCACCACAACTCGGAGTAATTCCCTTCATTCACAGAAACAAACCAATGGCCGAATTCAAGTTAATACGGCTTACACTGGCCTTTCTGATCAGAAGAATACTACCCGGTTATAACGCTGTTACGCTAAACACATACAGGACGCAGCGGTCCGAAACAACAACAAGAGTTTTAAACAGGTAAAACTCAGGACGCAGTGGTCCAACAAAGGTAAAGCTAAAAGGTAAAATAAATAAAACATTGTTGGAAGAAAAAAAATTACAAAGAACTGGAGTCATTTTGACTGGAGTGCTCTTTATAAATTCTGGTAATTTGTGGGGGTAATATGCACAAAAGCAAAGTTACAGTAAATTAATGTAAGAAAATGCAATAAAAGTCTGTAAAAAGACATCACAATGTACATGTAGCCCAGTCTAAAATATATCATTTTAAAATATGTTAAAATGTAATTTAAAAGAGATACAAATGTTAATAAATAAACAAGATAAATATGTCTATTAAAGAGCGAAATGTTATGTTAATATGAGTTCATTTAGTTCTTTAAAAAATAAAACAGTTCATAATTGTTAAAAAGCGAAGCTATTTTGTAGACTGATAATTATTTGTCAAGGAGGCATTCCCACCTCCTGACATGATGATGAAATAAAGTGTGTTTGTTGTGTGATAATAGTGAGTTCTACTCTGTGAATAAAACTCCCATGTTGCAGAGGCTCCCACCTGCCTCCACATGCCTTCATGACACAAACATTCCTGCACAGAAACTAACCTGAGGGCGGGACCACTTTAACACTCAAAGTTTATGTAACATTTTCTGAAGCATTAGCTGCAAATAACCCTGCAAAATCTAACCAATAAACACAAAATCAATAGCCATAAAAGAGCCTCAGATACAACCGATACAGTACAATTAAAACCATATTTAGGCTATAGTTGATTAACCCTGCTGTAATTATGAATAATACAAAAAACTAATAATCGAGTGCTCGAAAAACTTAGGGTGGAAACACACTGAGGGGTTCAGTTACATTCAGTCCTGCTCTTTGGCATAAACCCCAACATTTCTATCCAGCTGTTATCCGAGCAGATCTGATTCTCTGACATGAAGGGCCTGAATAGTCCACATGGGGGCAGTAACACAAGAACAACGAGCTGTACATGTCTTGTCATGAGTGTAAGAGCTGCAGAACAAACTGACGAGGGCAGAGGTCATTATTTAAAGGAGACCTTGCTGAATTGTAGTCAGTGTTGGTTTCACTTGATAGAATTATATATCCATGCAGGATAAAGAGCCATGACACGTTTATAGATATATTTGTGCTGCTAATGTTAAAGTCATCAAACATACACACAATAACATACAATAATATTACACACACAGGAATTTATCAGAGTAAACTTTAACCTTTGATTAGTTCATTTTGCTGACTTTTACTTTTTGTAATATTTGAACAATTGGATTTGACTTCTAAAGCAGTATTTTCACATTGTTGTATAGTGGGACTTTTAATTTGACTGAAGAATCTGAATAATTCTTCCAGCACTGCAAAATCACTGTCGCTGAAAGTAAGAAAAACAAGCATTTGAAAGAGAAGCTGTAAATCATTTTGTAAAAGCAGACCCATGGACCAGCAGTGACTGATTGTCAGGCTTGTGGTGTGCTAAAAGACACCAGTTGGCCTCATCTGTTGCCTCCTACCCACTCAGCGAGCCAACCTTCAGGAGTCAAGGAGTCTGAGGACTCTTTGCCCCCACAGGGACCAAAAGCACAGAATGCTACACCCATAAACCGGGATAGCAGCTCCCCTTACAGCTGTCTGCTCTGCACATAAAATTAGACCAACAGACAGTCGTACTGTAGGCAGCAGGCAGAGACAACGGGGAGAAAATACAACAAACATGGACCCAACTTATAACTCCAACTATGACTTTCGTAAGGAAGGACAAATAAAGATGTTTCATGGTGGATCTCTCTCGTTTAGCGCTCTGTTGAAGACATGAATATTAAACATGTGCACGAATGGGCTCTTGTCTGTACAGGCTGCAATTGGGGAATTTCTACTTTGTGTTTTGTATTCAGGAATCTGTACCGGATGCAGTAAGGCTGTATACGGACAAGA
Source organism: Labrus mixtus (assembly GCF_963584025.1). NCBI lineage: Eukaryota > Metazoa > Chordata > Actinopteri > Labriformes > Labridae > Labrus > Labrus mixtus. Next base: position 32,449,432 of record NC_083615.1, read on the forward strand.
GCGAGCTGTCAGAGCCATGGGACATTTATTCCACGATGATTGTTTCACCTGCAGCCTTTGCAGTGAGTCCCCCTGATTGTTTGGCTGAAACATGTGGGTCTAAAGCCCCCCTTATTGCTCATAAATGAAGCTAATCAGGTTTAAAAGTGGTGCGTTTCATAAAGGAGAAAAAGCAGGACTAATTGTGAAAACTTAAAATGACTTATTTAACTAAAGCAGGAGAGCTGGTGAAGACAGGTGAAGCCAGTTTGACTATTGAACAGTTGTTATCATCACATGATAGGGGGAGTACTTGATTGCTTTTGGTGGCCCCAACCTTTGATATCGGTTTCTTCACTTCGCTCATGGAAGTATGATGTGAGAAATTCAGAGCCTAAAATTGCTCTTGGAGGCGTAGCCACCAGTGTTTGAGTGTGTGTACGTGTGTCTTAACCATATAGACTGTAAATATTAATGGATGAAGCCTGAGTGAGGGGGCTGGGGGCTTTGGGGTTCCATCGATGGCTATTCTGTTCTTAGAACCAGGCTGTAAACATGTTCATCTCTGCTGTAAAAGCTGTCTCTTTAGAATGGGTGTGTATGTGACTTCCTCTGCTTCTGCAGCCAGCCTCTAGTGCAGTGATTCTTAACCATGGGGCCGCGGCCCACACTTGGGCCGCGAGCGCCACCTAGAGGGCCGCAAAAAACTTTCCGTTTTGCACCTGTGGGCCGCGGGGGCCGCGGCACCGCACCGCAAACCGCAGGTTATCCATCAGATGCTCAGTTACAATACCGCTTCCCACCACTTGGTGGCGGTAATGCGCCAGTCAGTTGTTTAACAAGCTCCAATAAGCAGAAGAAGACACTCGGTGAGCCGTTAGCCTGTAGTGAAGTCAGAAAGTGATGGAGAAGTTTTTGAAAAGAAAAAATGAAGAGGAAAGTGGTGCCAAACCCCCCACAAAGGCAAAAATATTGCGCAGGTACAATCCGGACTTTATAAAGTACGGATTTGTGAACGGAGGTACCGAGGCAACTCCAAGAGCTCAGTGTGTTGAGTGTGGACTTGCGCTATCAAACGAAGCACTAAAGCCTTCAAAATTAAAGCGGCATCTTGAAACCAAACATCCAACGCTCGTGGGAAAGCCGGTGGAATTTTTCAACATTACCACATGATTTTATTTATCAAATTTCCTATTTTTATTTTTATCAGTAGTAAAATCTAAAATCTAATTCTAAATTATTTTTATGTTTTTGTGTTAATAAGCCTGACGTTAGCCTTGTTAATTGTGTTGTGAATTGTTGGCCTGTTCGGCATCTTGTTGTATGTAGAGATTGACACTACACATTACAAATAAATGTCTTTGTGATGATCACATTGTATAATGTAATTTATTTCACAAGCTTTTAGTTTGTTAAACTGTAAATTGATTTGATTTAGTTATTGAATACGAATCAAACCAAGAGTGAGGTCAATTATTATACCAATACAGTTTTAATATTTGAATGGGCACTGGGCCACTTTGTACTGGAAAAGTTGGGCCCCGAGGTCAAAAAGGTTAAGAACCCCTGCTCTAGTGGATACTCAATGAACTGCAGGATTTTGCACTTCCGCATTGTCTTCTTTTTTCAGCACTGGAGTTTGCCGCTTGGTCAATTATGTGAGGAATAATGTAATCTGTTGTGAGTGAGTTGCTATCGGGGAAAAAAAATGTCTGGTTTTTTTATGGTTTCTTTTGCTCCATCAAAAATAATGTAACCTGGTTCAAAGAAAGAATTTTAGATTTTGACATGAAAGTTGATTTACTATATCATTATGTTATCAGACTTTACACCATGTCAAATATTTTCCTTGTTGCTTGTCCTTGTGTTTTTCTAGGTCAAAAGCTCAGTGGCAAGTCTTTTCATACAGTGTCAGGAAGAATCTATTGTGAGGACGACTTTTTGGTAAGACTTGTTCTGTTGTTTTGGCCGCCTGTGTCATTGAACAAACATATGATTCATGTTTTGTCTGAACCGATTTACAATACGTCTCTTAATGAGTTAATTGTTTGGACATTTACTGCAGTACTCCGGAGTGCATCCATCCCCGGAGGTGTGTCACAGCTGTGGGTGTTTAATCACAGACTTGGTAAGTGTGCTTACATGTAGTCTGTGTGTGTTCTCAGTCATCCAGGTCATGGTAAATACAAAGCCTGATCCAAAGGCAAATACGTGCAGATGAGTATTTAAATACACACACAGTGGTGGGAGACGAAGTCAGATATTTAACTGAAAAAAAGAAAAGTTGCAAAACGTCAAATGCTCTATTATGCTCTATTTATGAGAAAAAAGCCCTGTATTCAAAATCTAAATGTGAATACTTGTTTATCATATTATTGAATTATAATGATAAATGCACTAAAATGTGCAGCTCTGCGATGCAGCTGCTAAAAGTGGGGCAAGTTTTAACAATTTATCTACTCAGTACCGTGTGAAGGGACAAATAAAGTCTCAATTGAATTCATCACTATGTATTTTAAATAATAGTTGCTGTTTTAACCTGAATCTGCTAAAAAAAACAAATACAATATTTTATAAATGTTATGGAGTAAAATCTTCAAATTTTCACTCTGAACTGTTTGAAGTAGAAAGAAGCTGAAATTAAAAATACTCAAGGACATTATCCCCAAATGTACACTTAAAGCATACTTTCATGAAATAGAATAATGCATATTCATTTATGTTCACGCACTAATTAGTGAATTATATCATGTTAAAGCTGGCAGAAAAATAGGCTAGTTTTCACATCGCAGTGCTTTTGAATGTCTCCCTGGGGATCAATTGTGTTTCATCTTTTTCCAATTTGATGCTGATTTTTCTCCCTATATTGTCTACTTGTTCCAAATCTGCAGAGAAACTAGTTCCTTAAGGTATTAAATAAAGGGCAAGGTAAAAAGCACAACATTTCCCTGTTAAATAAACTGGAATAGTAAAAAAAGTAGCACAATATAGATAGTATCTAAAAGTTGCCCTGAAGGTACAGTAATTGTGTAAATGTTCTTTTCATCGTTCATTTTTCATCATCAGGTCTTGCAGGCTCGTGGGAAGTCATACCACCCATCCTGCTTCTGCCGTGTGGTCTGCAGACGGAGCCTGGAGGGTCAGCCCTTCTCTGTGGACGCTGACAGCAGAGTGTACTGCGTCACAGACTACCACAAGTGAGTGTCTCACACAACAATCAACACGACAAGAGATGAACCCAAACCCTGCTAGACAGGCTGCACCCAGAGTGTCTGCACTGTTTGGTTCCTGAGACTTCTTCTTCTCTGTTTCAGGGTTCAAGCTCGTGTGTGTGCAGCGTGCAGAGAGCCCATACTGCCAACGGAGGTGAGCCCAACCATTGTTTAAGTTGGCACATAAAGCACTGTGAAAAAGATCATAACAGTCTGCCCTCATTTGTTGATTGTTTCAGGGGTCTGCAGAGTCTATTCGAGTGGTTTCATATGACAGAAGTTATCATGTAGAGTGCTACAGTGGAGAGGTTAACCTCATCTGAGCACCTGAACAGCTTGGAATTATTCATGAGTTTGGTCTAGTTCTGTAAATGTAAAACGTAAAAAACATAAATGTTTATGTTAATGAGTCTTTTGTACAATTTCCTGTCTGGAATAAAGTTGATCTCTATAGATCCTGAGTACTGTTGTGTGTGCACTTTTTCACATTTGTTTTCTCATTGTTTTAAAATGATTCTTTAGATAAATATTGGGCAGCCTAATGCTGTCATTAAATGGATTTAAACTTTTCCACTTCATTCTAAGTACAGCATGCTTAATTGTAGTTTTTTCTGTTTATTATTATGATCTTTTGGAAATACATTTGAGAAATAACCATTTGTGCCAACAAACAGGATATTGTAACAAACCCCACTGCTGTACTCTATTGTGACTTTGTACTTTATTGCCAATGCGCTGCCTTTTTTTCGGACTCTTAACAGTTTACAGAGGCCACTCAGTCTGACCTGACCTGCAAACAAGTTTAAGATTAAGCACATGAATCGTATTTTAATGGCCAGCAAAATAGTTAGCATATCATAAGTTTGCATGCTCAGTCAGGATTCAGATGTCTAGGGGGCATTATATGATGCAAAATATATTTCAAATAAGCCTCTAGTAACTAATCAGAGCGATTACAAATTTTACTTTATAGTGTTACTTGGATTTTTTATGCTTTCTTTGAAGTGTTAGAAAGATTAGAAAGATTAAAGCACATTTCGTTACAAGTAAGCTCAATGTACTTTACATTAAGGATAAAAAGACAAATATATATTTATGGTTATCTGCTCATTGTTATGTTTTGGCATAGGCCATGTGTTCGTCATGTTCATGTTGCAAGACCATCTGTTGCTTTTGAATGTGTTTTAAGCTAAGAGTTTAATATTGCTATGTTTTAAGCATCAAAACCATTTTACAAATAGATAAAATAAACCTTAATCGTGCTTAAATGTGACCCTGACTAATCTCATATTTAACAGGGGCTCTTGTATTTTGTCCTAGTGGTTCTACTGTACAGCAGCGACACCGTGTGGTAATATGGAGTACTACCATAAACTCCTCTCCCGGACCACTTTGGAAGTTACTAAATGAACATTAACGCTGATTGAAATGGCGTCAGTCATGTTTTGTTCGTTGTTTGCAGAAGAATATTTAGTCCTTTGTCAGTTTACGAATCTGTTGTTTATTGCCGGTAAACTGTAGTTAGCATACATCTTCGGCTATCTATCTTAACTCTGTCCATCTTTTACATGTCTCATAGCTTTTATGATTAACCACGATCACCACCTTGTGGTCAACTGTAATAGCACTTGATCATCACATCAACCTTCCCTTTGAGGCAACATAACAGGGTATAAACAAAATAAGTGTCAGGTTTGTTAACAGTGCTATTCTTACCAAAACATGTCAAAGCAACATATCAGTATTTAGAAAACTTAGTGTCATGTGCAGCTAGTTGGTCATCAGGATCTCGACTACAATGACTTCCTTCTACTTCACCTCGGCGCCAGATTGTTTCACCTGCTCGCGTGGTATTGTACTCTCTTGGCTTCTCTGGATTCTAGTGCTCTTTGTGATAGCTTGTGTAGCTAACCCCGTTTTTCTTCTCTGCCTTGCACCAGATCGCTGTTCATGTTTTTTGCTTCACCTCACCTGTGCTTTTTGGACACCACTCTGGGATCACGGACACTGCCACTGGGAACCTCACACTACCCCTCCTCCTTGCACCTTTTGAGTCACTTTTGGAAATAAACCTTTTTGTTATCAACTTGATCCTGCCTATCTGAGTCGTGCTGTTGGGTCCAGAATTTGTACTAACCGTAACACTTAGCATGCCATTGCAAACCTCTATATAAACATAAAAGCAGTTTGAAAGGTCTGTAAAACATTAGCTCACACGCTAAAGAACATAACCTTTCATTATTATTATTTTAAATCACAAGTTCAGTCTTTCAGGTTTCTTGATTTCTCTTGTAGATCTTCTCACCACAGGTTCCGTCAAAGTTTGTGTGGCTGTGTTGTTGTCTGTAGGAGACTTGCTGTCTTCTTCACTGAGCTCCTGCGTTTTTAACAGAAGGATTTGTCCTTCCTCAGTCTTTACGGTGAATGACCGTGGAGCGACTTCTTGAAGAACAGTGGCTTTTGGAACCATTAGGTTCCTCAATCCTGACTGTGTTGTCAGTTGACAGTGGGGGAAGCTGCTTGGCAGTTTTGTCACAAAATTACCTCTGCTTCATCTGATGCTGCAGTCTTCGTTCCAGCTGTGGACGTCTCTTTTGTTTGATGTAGCTTGGCAGTGTTGTACGCAGCTTTCTGTTCACCAGCAGGTGATAATCCACACTCGAGAGGTGATGCTCTGTAGCTGTGTAGAGCAAAGTACGGATCTGAATCACTGTCTTCAGCTTTCTTCAGGAGTAGCTTAAGGATGTGGACTCCTCTTTCAGCTTTCTCATTTGATTGTGTATACAGTGGACTAGATGTCACATGTTTGAAGTCGTACTTTCTTGCTGCTACTATCTGCTGTTAAAGCATGGTCCATTATCACTCACCACTGTGTTTGGTATACCATGTCTGGCAAAAATGGATTTTACTTGTGTTATGACACACATTGATGATGTGTTTGATAGTAAAGCCATTTCAGGGAAGTTTGAGTAATAGTCAATGACCACCAAATATTCTTTACTCTTGAGATGAAACAAATCTATTGCTACCTTAAACCATGGCGCTGTTGGGACATCAGCTACCACCATGGGCTCTTTGGTTTGCTTGTTCCTGTGTTTCTGGCATGTGTCACATCTGCTTATCAGTTTCTCAATGTCTTTATTGATACCAGGTCAGAAGACTGTGTCTCTCGCCCTTCTTTTACATTTCTCCACACCGAGATGACCTTGGTGGATCCTCTGTCTCAGCTTCTGTGGAATAACGATTCTGTCTGAGCAACAGCCCGTTCACGACAGTCAGCTCACCTCTGATGTGATAAAACACAGGAACCTACAGGCCATCCATTTTTTTATATTTTCAACGACACGTTGCAGCTCTGTATCCTTTGCTGTTTCTTGAGCTATTTGTTTGGACTTTGTGTCAGATACAGGAAGAGCAGGAGAAATCATGTTCACATGGCTTTGAACATCCTCATCTGTCGTACTCACACTGCCTCCAGTGGGTGCTCGTGAGAGTGCACTGGCGAGTATGTATAAATGTGTATTTATAAATAAACTATATAAATCAGTTCAGAGTCATATCTCTGCAGTCATATCTCTGCAGACGATGGTCTGTTTCCACAGTGAAGGGGGGAAGACCATATACATAGCTGTGGAACCTCTCTAGGCCAAACACTAACCCAAGACATTCTTTCTCTATCTGGGCATATCTACATTCAGTTTCTGTCATGGACCTTGAGGCATAGGCAACAGGTTTCCAATGCTCACCTTCAGCCATCCTTTGATGCATCCGTTGACACTTTGATCCTCTTTGTGGGATCGAAAAACGCCAGAACAGGTGTAGTTGTCAGTGTGTGTTTAAGCCTTTCCCACTCATTTACATGCTTTGTTGTCCACTTGAAATCTTTCTCCTTGTGCAGGAGTTCACAAATGCAGGACGTCTGTGCAGATAAATTAGGAATGAATTTACCTATGAAGTTCACCATCCCCATGATGCGCAGGACACCCGTTCTGTCTGTGGGTCTTGGCATGTTCTTTATGGCATTTATCTTTTCCTGGTCGGGCTTGACACCTTGTGGAGAGAGCTTGTCTCTCCTGAGCTTCAATCCATATTTTTGTATCCGCTCTGGTAAGCCTGTCATTGTGCTCTTGAAGTGTGGAGCCCTGGATGACAATGTCATCCACATAGACACGCACTCCCTCCAGCCCCTCGATAATGTGCTCCATGGCTCTATGAAATATTTCAGATGCTGAAATTATTCCAAACGGCAGTCTTAGGAAGCAATATCGGCCAAACGGTGTGTTAAAGGTGCAGTATTTTGTGCTGCTTTAATCCAGGTTTAACTGCCAGAAGCCCTGTGATGCGTCGACTTTTGTGAAGTATCTGGCACCTGACATTTCACTGGTGATTTCTTCATGTTTTGGAATCTGATAATGTTCCTGCTTAATGTTCTCATTCAGATCCTTTGGATCCATGCATATTGTCAGGTCGCCATTTATTTTTTCTTAGCACATGCCATAGAATTGACCCAGTCTGTTGGCTCCTCGACTTTTCTTATCACACCCAGTGTAGTCATCCTGTCCAGTTCCTTCTTAAGGCGATCTCTTAGCGGTGCATGATGTACCACTGGCTGTGCATTTTCTTGCAGCTGAATTTTGTATGTGAATGGCAACACCAAAACCCCTGAACACATATTCAAATGTTTGTGTGATGCAGTTAACAGAGTCACGAGGTGCATTCATTGCTGTGTTGATGAAATATACTCTTTTAACCAGCCCCAAATGTTCACACGTGTTGGGGTTGTATCAAGTCAACTTTGGTTATATTCTATATATTATATTTAATTATTAATAATATAAATAACAATATCATTAATCTATGTTTAATCTCGTTTGGGGATATGGGGAAATATAACCAAAATATCACTCAAATCAGTCTCAAATGAGTTACTTAATTAATAATATTATTAATAATTAATAACTATATTTAATAAATTGAAGGCGTGAAATCCGTACACAAAGCCTTCGCACCCAGCTTATATCACAATGCAAATACACCAGTAATCACAAACAACTGCTCTCTTAAATTATAACTGAATTTATTTAAACAAAGCAACATCAATCCAAAATCAATGAACCAAACAAATAACTATTATACACTAATCTAAGCAACAAACATTATCAAGCAAGGCTTGTGTGTGTGTGTGTGTGTGGAGAGAGGAGGGGAAGAGAGGGGGGAGATGGCTTCGTACCCACGTGGTCGCTCACGATGGCGCACACCTAACAAAGACCTAACGTGGCCTTAATGTCTAAAAGAGGCAGAGTTCGGCCCTGAACGATCTGTGTCTCTGAGGCGTCTGGATGGCCGTGAGTGTACAGATCTCTATGTGTGTGTGTGGGTGTATAGCCTATGTGCGTAATGGCGCGGTGGTGGAGTTAGTCTCCAGATGTGCGTCTACACGGGAATATGTGTGTGTGTGTGTGTGTGTTAGTAAGAGGAGGAGAAAAGAGAGAGAGAAATGTGTGCCTAAAGAGGCCGGATCACAGTCCGAATCCCGCACCACAATTCGGAGTAATTCCCTTCATTCACAGAAACAAACCAATGGCCGAATTCAAGTTAATACGGCTTACACTGGCCTTTCTGATCAGAAGAGTAATACCCGGTTATAACGCTGTTACGCTAAACACATATAGGACGCAGCGGTCCGAAACGGAAACAACAAGAGTTTTAAACAGGTAAAACTCAGGACTCAACCGTCCAACAAAGAGAAAAATTACAGTTTCTGCATCAATCAAACAATTGTTAAAAACACTCTCTAAAGCTAAATCTGCCCAGACCTAATTAAGCCTCACTTGTGAATCACTTTGCCTGCGATCGGTGAAGGGAAAAGGAGTCCGGCGATAAAACAGATCTTCTGTCTGTCCTGGTGTAGAGGTGTCTGATGGCGGCGAGGGTCCCTTACGGCAAGAGCGGCTTCGTTGGTTCTCCGTCGAGTGGAAAGATGTCCGTTAATGTCCTTTCGTTGCAGGACGGAATAAGACCGTTATCTTTCTGATAATCTGTTATAGTCTGACGCTCTCCGAGAAACTGAGATGCGTTCACTGGACAATCCGAGCTCGGAATTTAGAACACTGCCGGCCGCGGATTACCTGCGTGCCAAAATTTAAAACAAAGGAAGATGGTTGCAGAAAACAGGAGGTGAGCTTGTGTCTCCGAACACTTGAAGTCAGCGCGTGGAAAGAGAAAGAACAATGGAAGTCTTGGAGCTTTGTAGCCTGGCCTGCTTCATGGGGGGGTCTACCTCAGGTCCCCTCCAATGAGGAGAGAGAGGTTCCAGTCCCCCCTTACTTCACGCGTAGGTGTGAAGTACTGCAGGGGATTCTGGGATTAAGAGTCCTTTTAGGCCTCTTTGTGATCTCAGTGAATAACTCAAATGAGGCTTCTCACAGAGGTGCAGGCCCAAATCCATTGTTTGACTGTCCTAAGCCTGCGTGGCCCAACACATGCTTTATCACCTAGCAGTGAATCAAGTCCTTCAGGTACAACAGAAAATAGTAGGTGATGCACTTTTTCTTTCACTGTCACTCTTAGCTGGCATGTGCCCAAACACTCCATTTCTTGTCCATTGTAGTCCTTCAGCTCAAGTGTTTTTCTTTATATTTTTGGCTTAATCTTCACGTCTTTATGTCAGACATGCTTATTAGATTAGCTTTTGCACCAGTGTCCAACTTTACTGTCACTAATGTTCCATTTATTTGCAGTGGTGCTATCCACTTGTCTTCATTTATGGAATTGATTTATTTTTCCGGTTTATTTTCACAGTTTATCATGCCAACAAAAAATGTTTCACTGAGATCTGTCTCCTCAACTATATTTACAGATCTTCCTTTGTTTTTCTCCTTTCTTTTTGAGAAGAATTGTTTAGCAAAATGGTTCTTTCCTTGGCAGTTCGAGCATATCTTATCAAATGCTGGACACTGTCTCGGCTGGTGCCGTGAGCCACAGCGTTTGCTGGTGAACATACAGTCATCAGTCTGATGCGTCTGCCGGGTATGCGTGCGTTGTCCTCCTTTGCCTGAGACAGCATCAACAGCCACGCTGTCACCCATGTCGGCTGTTCCCGCCTCTCTCTCGCCGAACGTCCTCACATGCATTTGAGACAGCTCACTCGCCTTGCAAATGGTGATGGCTCCGTCTAGCTTCAGCTCCGATTCCCTCAGTAGCCGCTCCCTGATCATAGAGTCCTTCAAAGTTGCATGACTGTGCTTTTAGCCTTAAGTCCGTAAAGAAGCTATCAAAAGGCTCATGTCGTTGCTGCATCCGAGACCGAAAAACATATCTCTCATATGTCTCGTTCTTCTTTGGAGAGCAATGTACGTCAAAGTTAAGGCTACAGCTCCAAATGAAAAAGAAAGGTTGAATGATGTTTTCTTGCGTGCTGTTGTTTAGGTTCATTAGACTTACGTTTAATTTGAGTGAAGTGTTACGATACATTCATTTCCTTAATTATTGCATTTTTTTAAACCGACTGAACCGTCAGATTAAGGAAACCTACAAAGTTGTCTTAACCACAGTCCCAAATCTAAAAGGGTTATGAAATGATTCCCACTCGTTGGCTTCTTCACGTTAGGTTTGAAAGATTAACCTAACATGTTTACGATTACTTTTCTTAATATAGAAAATTATCTCTTTAGATCTAATCACGTAACATTTCATGTGTTCAATGTTAAAGTGGATATTTCTGACTCAATATTGTATTTATGTTTACTTTTTCATTCAGAGTTTAACACAGTTATGAGACCTGAAGTGCCAACCAAGTACCGATTTTTTCTAAATTCATCGACTTCTGTTTATAATCTCATCTGGACTCAAATGGTCTTTCATCAAGCTCGTCTTTCTCAGCAAACAGCCATGTTGTTCAGAGCTGGTTTCCACCTGCATCACAAAATCCTCAACACCATTTAACTATAGGCTACTCAGTTCTTAAGAAAGATATCATTGTCATGCATTTTGTAATCATATGTTCATCATTTAATTTATTATATTAATTTCACTTTTTTTTACTATAAAGCAGACGATTTCCAATGTATTCACTACTTTGTGATGGAGTCACCTTTTCATATCCATTGAAGTAGACCACAGAGAGACCTATTTGAATCATCCTTGTTGCCTTTTTAATCAATATGTCTTGTTTGTGTAGTGATTATATCTGGTCCGGGGCTCTTTCTCATGTTACATCTTTTAAACATGGATCTGACAGCATTCTATTCGACTGAGTTTGAGATGTGGCAGTACTGTCACTTAATATGTCGAATAAGTCACCATGCATCTTTGTAAAATCATATTCATCATTAAAACGTAGATAAAAATCATTCAGTACATTAGAAAGCTCTGTGTTTGATTTAATCCCCCCATTGTTCTTAGTGCTCTGGCCGGTCATGGTTTTCATGCCATCCCACACTGCCTTTAGGTTGTTACTGTGAAATGTGTCCTCTATTTTTCTATTTTTGTTCTGGCAGGCCGTCAACCAACGATCTTGAGGAGCCTAGGAGAGCTCAAGAGCTCCCAGGAAAGTAGGTGGTTAGTGACTGAGATTTACAGATAGATACATGCAGTAATATGATGTACTGTATATGCACACAGAGAGAGAGAGAGAGAGAGAGAGAGAGAGAGGAGCTCAAGGTGCTAGTTCCCCCGGTAGTCTAAGCCTATAGCAACATAACTAAGAGCTGGTCTACACCAGCACCAGCCCTAACTATAAGATTTATCAAAAAGGAAAGTTTTAAGTCTATTCTTAAAAATACAGACTGTGTCTGCCTCTGGAAGGCGGTTCCAGAGGAGAGGAGCCCGATAACTGAAGGCTTTACCCCCCATAGTACACTTGGAGACTGTAGGTACCACCAGCAGGCCTGCATTCTGGGACCGCAACGCTCTCGAGGGACAGTACGGCACTAGTAGCTCCTTAAGATAAGATGGTGCCTGGCCATTTAGAGCTTTGTAGGTGAGAAGAAGGATCTTGAATTCTATTCTAGACTGTATAGGGAGCCAGTGCAGAGAAGCCAACACAGGAGTAATGTGGTCCCTTTTCCTAGTTCTGGTCAGTACACGAGCTGCAGCGTTCTGGACCAGTTGAAGAGTCTTTAGAGATTTGCCAGAGCACCCTGACAAAAGAGAGTTACAATAATGCAATCTGGAGGTAACAAATGCATGAACTAGTTTCTCTGCATCATTTTGCGACAGGATATTCCTGATCTTGGATATATTACGAAGGTGAAAATAGGCTGTTCTTGAAATTTGCCTGATGTGAGAGCTAAAGGACATATCTTGATCAAATAGAACTCCTAGATTCCTAACAGTGGTGCTAGATGCCAGGCTGATGTCATTAAGGACAGTCAAATCACTAGAAAAAGTCTCTCTGAGGTTCTTAGGGCCTAGCACAATAACTTCAGTCTTGTCTGAGTTAAATAGTCTTAATCTCTGAAATGTTGCTCCGCTTTCAAAGAATGATGCTCTGCAAGCCTTTCAACCCTTCCTCAGTGAGGTCACAAGATGAATCTTAAAAGAAATAAACAATAAGAAAGGCCACATTGGAAACAAAGTCATGTTTATGCAACTTGTTATGTAATGCACACCTGTCATTGCCTCACTCAAAAGCAGGCAGGACATGTTTTTTAGAGTATCTGCACGAGTTTTCAGACATTTCCAGTGGTGTCCCATCTCGCCAACAAGAATCCTCTACTCCTCCTCTTGTCTCCTTACTGCATTAATCAAATCAAACACCTTCCTCTTTGTCCTTAGAGCCACAGAGTTTGGAAAACATTAATCACCAAGATTTGAGTCGTATATATAAAGAATCAATATTTAACACAAAGAGGGGTTTACAGATTAGTATTTGAGGCATTCTGGGCTATTGTGACATTATGTTTAAGAAATATTAAAAGTTATTCAAAGTATTAGTGCGTATACCACTGTGTTGAAGCTGCCATGGCCAGGCTGTCTCGCCAGATAGGATGGTTTCCAAGCACAGAGTTTCTGTGCTTGGGACCGTTCTGTTGTACTTCTCGATAACAGAAGTCAGGATCCCTTTTTCCTCCCTTATCTTGCGGCGCATCTGAGCACGAGCTTTGCTGCCATCTGCATCTTTATAGAGATGTTGGGATCTTCTCTTGACACTTGAGAACACTTGCCACCAACACCTCAATTCTGCTGGCCAAGGCATCAGCATCACTCGTGCTTGTTGATGTTGTGGCTGAGAAGAAAGAGTTGGATTACAGTTCCTTTTAACAAACTTACAGAAACAGTCTGTCAGTTGTTGATCCCAAAACGAAATTCAAAGCATCCAGTAGCAGCTTACAAAACACACATAACATGAAACATTGTTATATCTAATAACAGCTGCTGCCCCCCCCCCCCCCCCCCCCCATATGTATATATTAACAAGAACGAAGATTTAAGGAAACCACAATTAGAAATTAGACCTATAGCAAGAAAATGTACACACAACCTGTGCAGGAATAAGAATAAAAATCCATGTACAATTTAATCACAGATTATTATTAGACCTGTACAAATTAGAGCAGACCTATGTTATACAGAGGTATGGCAGCATTTATATAGCAATGTAAAGCAGGGTCTGAATGAAGGGAGTCCAATTTGAAATGAGTCTGTGCACTTTAAGGTACAATTTCGCTAATAAATTATTTGTCAGGATAAACAAAGTGTCAAACAAGAGGCTGTCTCTTTAAAGCATCTGTATTTGGGAGGTTATAGTTGTAGGATGTTATCAAACATCAAGTCCTTGTTATTTTTTAGGCTGTCTTACAAAGTGGAAAGTTTATTCAGATAATTTAAAAAAGGGGGGAATTTGTGCATCATCCACATAAAAAGATTAAGAAATGACCTAATGGACTAATTTCAGTTGAATCATGAACAGATGTATGAAACATGATGAATTCATCACAACAGATAATTCCCTTACCTTCTGCCCACTCTTTCACATCACTGACCCACTCTTTCATTTTGATCTCTGACACTGCAAGTTCGGCTTTCATAACTTTCAGCTTTTTCAACTCTTCTGTCAGAGATTTGGTGGTCTGGTTTACAATGACAAATAATGACAGAAGAGGTTAGCAGAACTTTAACCCACAGAGTAAAAATACTGCTAAACAGTATATCAAACTTAGAAAACAAAACTGTTATCATTACCTTTAGATATCGGCGAGCTAGAGAGTTGGCCAAGTTGTCCAACTTTTGTTTGTTCCATCGCATAGCCATTAGGATCAGCATGTCTGTGCGTCCTGCAAACACAGATCATTTAATAATAATAATTATAATAATAATAAATTAAACTTACATAGTGCTTTTCAGAATACATACAAAATACTTAAAAAATAACATGTGATGTCATTACTACCTTCATACTTATTAAACTGTTTGGTCTTACTAGTACTGAATATGGTAAACTCACCTGCTTTTGACATATATTTGGTGGTCACTGCAATCCTAGAGAGGAAGGAATTGTACTGTTCTACCTCCTCCCCTAGTGTCAGACCAGCGCTGCACTGGTATGCCCCACTCCATTTGACCTGTTTAAATATACAGATTAAAATGATCTAATAAGCTATCAACAAAATTTGTAGGTGTTAATAATAAGTGATGATATGACAAGG
>NC_083615.1:32469270-32484270 GCF_963584025.1 Labrus mixtus
TAGAGAAGCAAGTCATGAGCTATAGGTAGCCTGCATTTTGCCTGATAATAAAGATAGATAGATAGATAGATAGATAGATAGATAGATAGATAGATAGAGAAGCAAGTCATGAGCTATAGGTAGCCTGCAGTTTGCCTGATAATAAAGATAGATAGATAGAGAAGCAAGTCATGAGCTATAGGTAGCCTGCATTTTGCCTGATAATAAAGATAGATAGATAGATAGAGAAGCAAGTTATGAGCTATAGGTAGCCTGCATTTTGCCTGATAATAAAGATAGATAGATAGATAGATAGATAGATAGATAGATAGATAGATAGATAGATAGATAGATAGATAGATAGATAGAGAAGTAAGTTATGAGCTATAGGTAGCCTGCATTTTGCCTGATAATAAAGATAGATAGATAGATAGAGAAGCAAGTCATGAGCTATAGGTAGCCTGCATTTTGCCTGATAATAAAGATAGATAGATAGATAGATAGATAGATAGATAGATAGATAGAGAAGCAAGTCATGAGCTATAGGTAGTCTGCAGTTTGCCTGATAATAAAGATAGATAGATAGATAGATAGATAGAGAAGCAAGTCATAATCTATAGGTAGCCTGCAGTTTGCCTGATAATAAAGATAGATAGATAGATAGATAGATAGAGAAGCAAGTCATGAGCTATAGGTAGCCTGCAGTTTGCCTGATAATAAAGATAGATAGATAGATAGATAGATAGAGAAGCAAGTCATGAGCTATAGGTAGCCTGCATTTTGCCTGATAATAAAGAGAGATAGATAGATAGATAGATAGATAGATAGATAGATAGATAGATAGATAGATAGATAGATAGAGAAGCAAGTCCTGAGCTATAGGTAGCCTGCAGTTTGCCTGATAATAAAGATAGATAGATAGATAGAGAAGCAAGTTATGAGCTATATGTAGCCTGCGTTTTGCCTGATAATAAAGATAGATAGATAGATAGATAGATAGAGAAGCAAGTCATGAGCTATAGGTAGCCTGCATTTTGCCTGATAATAAAGATAGATAGATAGATAGATAGATAGATAGATAGATAGATAGATAGATAGATAGATAGATAGATAGAGAAGCAAGTCATGAGCTATAGGTAGCCTGTAGTTTGCCTGATAATAAAGATAGATAGATAGATAGATAGATAGATAGATAGATAGATAGATAGATAGATAGATAGATAGAGAAGCAAGTCATGAGCTATAGGTAGCCTGCATTTTGCCTGATAATAAAGATAGATAGATAGATAGAGAAGCAAGTCAAGAACTATAGGTAGCCTGCATTTTGCCTGATAATAAAGATAGATAGATAGATAGATAGAGAAGCAAGTCAAGAACTATAGGTAGCCTGCATTTTGCAAGATAATAAAGATATATACATTTATTATATATATAGATATATATAGTTATAGTATAATTATAATGGATATTATATAATATATTTGTTTTATTTTGAGTTGTATTACCATGACTGCATTTCCAAATAATTATATAAATTATGGCCATTTCAGCCCCTTTGTGTCATAGTTTGTACACAACAAAAGTTAACAGTTTTCTACCTCCTGATATCATATTCTTGCATCACATATTTTAAAAATCACAATTTGTATATATATAATAGGGATACAGGGAAAATCCCTCCTTGGGTTGGCTGTATAAAGAAGGCTATATCCTCATACATAAAAGGTTTTCATGTCAGAAAGGACATTTTGACAATATAACTAGCACTACAATAGCATGTATGTAACCTTTGCTCATGTTCAGTGTAATTGTGGAGCTACTTTTTACACTGTAAATTAGGAAATTCCTAATCCTTTTCACACACTTCTGTGTAGCCAATGTTAGCATAATTAGCTAAGTAAATGTACATTCCTATGCATTGCAAGGTATTGGTAGCATGTGGCTACCATTACCATGGTCAGCCTACTTCTTCAAACCCTACTAAGCATTGCAGCTGGTATGCATAAATGGCATTGACAGTAAATCATTCATAAATCGCAGTTAGTTAGTTAGTTGTGTTTTTAAAGGTGCTCACATGGACCAATAGTATTTTATAGAATGGTTTGTTATAGATTTAACAAAAAATGTATGTGAAGCAAAAGAGACTAATTCAATTGACCTCTGTGTTTAAAATTAAGCCAATTGCTTTGATCACTGTCATAATAACTACACTAGATGTACATGAATAGATGCAAATGGTATATGTTTCTTTATATGGCAGATGCAGTTCTCAAGCTTGAAATATGTTTTAGTAATTATATAAGGTACAATGGCTTGTGTTGACTGTTCTGCTGTTGCAGACAGGGTGTCTCTAGAGAGATGTTGCCACTAAGCTACGTTAGATATCACGGCCACTCCAGATAACTTTAGCTGCAGACTAGCATAATCTCAGCAACTGCTGCAGAGTTTGTCCCTGTCCGGCAGCGTGGGAAGACTCACGAGGGCAATTTGCCATTTGAATTTTCAAATTAGCTTTATCATTTGAATTCTGATCACTAATCGCTTCCATACAAAGTGAAGTTTACCCGCCGCGCCGCGAGCCGCCGCCTGTATTTCTACTTTTTTTTAATGTTTTGGTGTAATTTCTCTGTGTCTGAGCTGTCAGCTCTGACACAGAGAGGAGCTCCTCATACTCTTTACTGTAAGTACAATAAACCTTCAGGAGAACAATGCCAGTGCTTTATCAATACACCTGTTCAACGAGCATAAACATGTAAATATGTAGAAAGTGATATTTCAATCTGCTCTGTCCCCAGTCATTTAACTGTTTAGCTTATTGTGCCAGTATCTTAAAATCTGACAAATACTGACTGATGTCTGTGTTCTAAATTCTTTCTAAACTTCACTCAGTATTTTGATGTTAGGAATATGATTTATTATATATATAGATATATTCTTGTGTGCATAATAAAATAACGAGTGTGTGTGAGAGAAGGGTAAATACCTTGAGCTACACACTGAGGATCACAACAGGTTTCCTCCAGGTAAATCCACTGCATTTGCTACTTAAGAGATTTGATTATGAGGGTAAAAAGCCTGCATTAGTTTGTGACTAAGCTATCAATATAAAATGTATATCCTGGTATAAAGGAAACTAATAAATGTATGTTAGCTTAACTGGGTGGCTCACATATGTTAATTATACATGAAATATTCTGTCAAACATGATATGTCTGGCAATGAAGCGATAATGGAGAGATCTGTGAGGAGAAGACGGGTCCGTCCTCAACAGGATGCCGAACAACACATTAAACTGAAAACTGACAAGGCTGGTCTCACAGAGCATTTTATCAACCCATACAAAGGTAAGTTCTTACATTTTGCAAGTAGTGTTTGTGTCAGTTGTACACAGCCTATTAATAATAATGTTGAATTACACTATGTAAATTCAAAATTCATCATTGCTTCCTATGCGTATCTCATTTACACAAGGCTACTTTGTACTGGCAGTGTGGATTGGCTATTAACATTTTAAAGCTGGGTTAGACAACTTTTTAGAGCCATTTTGGTTATATTTAGTGAAAGTCTTTTACCTTGCAACACATGGGAGTTGCTAATCTACCACTGCCTCAATCGATTAGTTAGTTTGTGTTTTTGTGTGACTTTGTGGTTTAAGCCCAGTTCAGACCAAAGATTCGCGACGAGACGAAACAAAACCGCTTTAGAACGTTGAAGGTAAACGTTGCAGCAGTGTGAACTGGCCCGTTTCGTCTCGAATCAAACCGGCTGATGTTGTCGCCTGTGACTCAACTTGTCAAGTCTCCAGCAGCTGATTTTAGAATGTAAGTCACAGCCAATCAGCTCGTAGCAAAGTCTGCTTGTTGAAATGGCAGTTTGGGATGGAGGCTCAATGAGAGAGAGAGAGAAAGAAAAAGAGAGAGAGGGTCGTGCGAGTATACACTTAATAGGGAGAGAGAGCGCAGTAATTGAGAACAAAGCAGTGAATCAGGGAAATAAAACAATATTTAGATATTTTAGTTTCATCACTACTAGAAATGCAGCTGTAGCAAGTATCTCTTTGTCCTCATTTATATTTTATGATGCTACAAATTCTATACAGTTACGAAAAAAGCCTGAAAAGTCAGAAGTTTCATATACACAGCAACGTAAACTTGCCTTTAGCTGACATTAATAATTAACGTGTATTTCTCTCGGTTTAACAGCATTAGCCAGTGATGGTGGCAGCACTGGCAAGCAAACACAAAAATATGTAATTTTAAAAAACACCAAAGTTAACCACTCACAAAGCTAACATTAGTAGCAAACTAACGTTGATAGCTTATGCAGCTGAGCTTAACATGTTTGCTAACTTGACGGACCTATCTGGGTGCGTTTTCAGCTGCCTGATAAAATTTGATGTGGTCGATCCAGCGTCCTTTATGTTCATATTACAGACGTTGCATTCGATGATTATTTTGTTTAGGCTTTGCGTGAAGTTATTAAAGTCAGGCGATATGACAAATGGTAATAAAACTGCAGCAGCAGCAGCAGGTGATGTGCTCACCATGGTGTCACCTGTGGAGTGTGGCCGCTCGCGCACCAGAGGGAATGACATTCTGCTTGTGATGTTAATGCGCCAAAAAGTACAAAAATAAAAAGATTGTGCACAAGTCCCAAATCTCAAGTCTGAGTCGAGTCTCAAGTCACATTTGTGTGCAACTTAAAGTTATACTCCGTAAGATTTTCATCTATTTAATTGCCTTTTAAGTTACTATCTATCAAAGAGTGAGTTAAAACAATGGTGATTGATCATATGACCCACTAATGAAAGCACTTCTACTTGCCTTTTTGCCGAGTATTTCAATATCTGTGTCTGTGGCGACATTCCCGGGCTAGATGTAAATAGGCCGCCATGTTAGTGACGCTGCTGACAGCGGTCGGTCTGTCGGCCGAGATCATCACTAACGGTTATGCTGCGTTCACTTGTAAACGGAAATTGGGAACTTCCAACTTCTGAGTCAGGCTTGTAGTAAGGGCAGAAGTGTAATAGGAACATGTGTGTGTGTATGGATTTAAGAGGGTAACATATAGACATAGGGGACGGACTGGAAGTAGAGAGGTGAATGTGTTTCAATAAAGTTTACAAAAGAGCAAAAAAAAAAGTCAACACATATTGACCGTGAACGTGACAAGATGGAGGGCTCTGAAAGAACAGGCTCGCCTGCAATTACATCTTACTGTCAAAGAGGCCGCTAGAAACAATGTATCTCAAATGTTGTGGCGTACAAGTTTAAGTGCTACTCAAGTCCAAGTCTGAAACTCAAGTCCCCATCTCTGATAGGGTATTTTTATG
This sequence comes from Labrus mixtus, assembly GCF_963584025.1. Lineage (NCBI taxonomy): Eukaryota > Metazoa > Chordata > Actinopteri > Labriformes > Labridae > Labrus > Labrus mixtus. The sequence goes on from NC_083615.1 coordinate 32,474,582, forward strand.
TTACACTACTGTTGCACAGCTTTGCCTTAGCTTGCAAAGTATTAGGCTCCAATTTGAAAGATGGTAGACTGTGCTAGTGGATAAAAAATAGTAATTGGTGTTTTTTCTTACTTTAAAGGTCGAGGTGTGCTTGCTGTGGAGGTTTTCAACAAAGGAGATTTTGTGCTTGAATACCGTGGTAAACTTTTCAAACAGGATGGTCTTCTTACGAAGAACTACAATGACACAGAAGCAGTATTCCTGTTTGACTTCAAATGGAAAGGGGGATGTTGGTGGTAAGTTATAATAAATATGCTTTTGTTGGCAGGTGTAATACATTACAATAGTTTTAGGAAATGAGCTTTGAATGGCCTGTTAACCTAAGGATATCCCAATTTCTAACAAACCATGCAAGAGACTCACCACCCTGGTAGTACCCTGTAAATGTATATTGCCGCAAGCTACCTCAATTGTTTGCTCAGCTTTCAAATAAAACGTGCCCTTCTTAACACTGTAGCCAAACAAAGTAGGTAACTTCTACTCTTAACATCAATATTCTTTTCCTTAAGTCTTGATGCATCTGTTGAAGACAAGTCACTGGGAAGGCTTGTGAATGATGACCACATCAAGCCTAACTGTAGGATAAAAGCTATTGATGTTGGTGGGATGCCACATCTTTGCCTGTTTGCCCTAAGAGACATCGCCCCAGGTGAAGAAATAACTTACAATTAAGTAATTAAACGTAGGGATTCAGACTGGCCTTGGCGCAGACAGGTACAATTTGTTTAATGTTGATAATAGTTGTTTTTGTCATTTTCAGATGAAACTGATCTCATTGTGTCTTGAGATTTGACCTATATCATGATTGTTTTAATTTTTTTCCGGTTTCCTTTTCCAGCAGAAAATGGCACCTGATGTCAGCGAACAGCTGATACCTGATGTCAGCGAGCAGCTGACACCTGATGTCAGGGACAGACCTCAGGTAGGGGCCAGTTTATAAAATACTACTTAATCTCTTAGAGATTGTAAGGTATTTGTTCTCAGTGTAGTACTCAGTGGGTTTCAGAGTATGTATTATTGTCCAGTGTTTCTCTTATGACAGCCTAAGTAGTAATGTACTGTAAGGACAATGATCTGTGTTTGGAATGTCTCCTAAAGTACTGACAGACTTACAGTGTTTTGACATTATACATACAGATGAATGTCCCCAATTAGGTATGAGTAGCGTGTGTGTGTGAGTTTAGAACGACCCCAAAAGTACTGATAGACTGACAGACTGGTGTCTTAACATTATACATAGATGAATGTCCCCAATTAGGTATGAGTACCGTGTGTGTGTGTTTGGAATGACCCCAAATGTAATAAAAATAGTAAGTAACATTTTTTTTTCCTTTTCCAGCAGCAATTGGCACCTGATGTTAGCCAGCCGATTGTCGAAGAAAGCGACAGACCTCAGGTAGGGGCCAGTTTATAAAATACTACTTAAAGACCTGTTGAGCAAGAATTTCTTTATTGAAATAGCAGAAAATTCTCCAAAAATGGTCCTACTCATTCATTCCTGTGTGACAGTGTGTGTGTCCACAGAGAGCCTGCCTTCCGCCTGTATTTTCTTATTTCTTAGTGTTGGGGGTGTATGCCTGCCACCTAAACCACTGCTGAATCCTTTTATATTAGTATGTATTATTGTCCAGTGTTTCTCTTATGACAACCCAAGTAGTAATAAGGACAATGATCTGTGTTTGGAATGTCTCCTAAAGTACTGACAGACTTACATACTGGTGTTTTGACATTATACATAGATGAATGTCCCCAATTGGGTATGAGTAGCTTGTGTGTGTGTGAGTTTGAACGACCCCAAAAGTAATAATATAATAATAATAACAATTATTATTATTATTATTATTATTGTCATTATTATTATCATTATTTATAGAGCACTCTTCTTAATCCATATGATAAAGTGCTTCATAAAGGCATCAAAATAAAATTCATAAAATCATCAAGTTTTAAAAGAAAACATATAGAAAACAATTTAGTGTCTAAAACCCAATACATATCAAGAAAATAAAAAACAGTTCAAATGAAATTAAAACTCAAATATAATCAGGAAAGGCTATCTGATAAAAGTATTATTTATTTTGCTGCCTTTATGAAGCACTTTGTAACATTTAACATGTAACATTTAGAAGAGTGCTCTATAAATACAGATTATTATAGTAATAATAATAATAATTATTATTATATTACTTTTGGTCCCTGTTTTCTTTGTTTTTCCAAATTCCTTGCTGAATCAGAGATTACCTTTAAGTCCCTTCTTAAAACATACTTTCCTGATTTTACTTGAGTTTTAATTTCTTTTGAACTGTCTTTTATTTTTTTGATATGTATTGTTTTTTACACACTAAATTTTCTATATGTTTTCTTTTAAAACTTGATGATTTTATGACTTTTATGTTGATGCCTTTATGAAGCACTTTGTGACATGGATTTAGAAAAGTGCTCCTTATGTAAAGATTATTATTATTATTACTATATTATTACTTTTGGGGTCGTTCCAAACACACACACGCTACTCATGCCTAAATGGGGTCATGCAGAACCTTTATCTCAATAGGATAGGATAGGATAGGATAATACTTTATTGATCCCCAGAGGGGAAATTCGGGCGTTACAGCAGCACAGACAAGAAAGCTCGAAAATACAAAATACACATTAAACAGAATAAATAAATAAATAAAAAATAAAAGATAAAAAACAAGGGGTATATACAAGTACAAAATGAATGATGAAGTTAGCAGGGGGAATTGAGAATTGAGACAGTATTTACAGAGAATGACAAGGTAAAGTGACAAGTGATTAAAGTGACTCTGTATGATAAATAGCAGCAAGTAATGTAAACAGCAGAGAAGAGAGGCAGTGTTGTACCACAGTAATGCAGAGTGTAGTTATATAATATAATGTAGTATAATATAATATAATATAGTGCAATATGAACAATATAGTGTAATATAATGAAGTGTTATATAATACAGACTAGTATAATAATATAATAAAAAATATAGAATGTACAGTATATATGTATATATATATATGGATGCTAAGTAATAATAATAATAATACAATGATAATAATGAAGCAGGTCATGGGGGTAGTGTTTTATAGGGGTGAAGTTTAGTGTCCAGGACGTACTGTTATTGTTGTCATAGGCTGCTGTTGTACAGTGGGCACAAAGGAGCGCCTGAAGCGCTCTGTTTTGCACCTGGAGGGGATGAGGCCACAGCTCACCATGTAGGGGGTGAGAGGAGTTATCCAGGATGGATAAGATTTTGTCCTTCATCCTCCTCTCACCCACTGTCTCCAAACTGTCCAGATCAAGGCCCACTACAGAGCGAGCCTTCCTCACCAGCTTGTTCAGCCTGTTTGCCTCACCAGTCTTGATGCCACCCCACCAGCACGCCACAGCAAAGAGGGCACTGGCCACCACAGACTGGTCTTCAGGAGTTTGTTGCAGACACTGAATGATCTGAGTCTCCTCAGGAAAAACATCCTGCTCTGTCCCTTCCTGAAGAGGGTGTCAGCGTTGTGAGTCCAGTCCAGTTTATTGTTGATGTAGACCCCAAGGTACTTGTATGAGTCCACCCTCTCCACTTCCTCCCCCTGGATGATGACTGGGGCAGGGGGCCTCTTCTTCTTCCGGTAGTCCACTACCACCTCCTTTGTTTTGCTGATGTTGAGCTTCAGGTGGTTGCTTTCACACCATGTGACGAAGCTCTCTAACAGTCCTCTGTACTCCTTCTCGTCGTCATCAGTGATGCACCCAACAATGGAGGAGTCGTCGGAAAACTTTTGGAGGTGACAGGAACCAGAGTTAAACCTGAAGTCTGATGTGAAGAGAGTGAAGAGGAAAGGTGCCAGAACAGTTCCTTGAGGTACTCCTGTGTTGCCCGTCACTACATCAGAGACACAGCCGTCGACTCTGACATACTGTGGCCGGCCCGTGAGGTAGTTAAAAATCCAAGCTGTGGTGTCAGGGTGCAGCTGCATATCCAGCAGTTTGTCCCTCAGGAGGCATGACTGTATTGAAAGCACTGGAGAAGTCAAAGAACATGACTCTCACAGTGCTTCCCTTCGTCTCCAGGTGTGACAGGGCTTTGTGTGTCAGGAAGATGATAGCATCCTCCACGCCAATGTGCCTCTGATATGCAAACTGCAACGGATCCTGGAAAGCAGTGAGCAGGGTCCTCAGGTGCTGGAGAACCAGCCTCTCAAATGTCTTCATGACATGTGACGTGAGTGCCACAGGTCTGTAGTCATTGAGAGCGCTGGGACGACCTTTCTTTGGAATGGGGACGATGCAGGAGGTCTTCCACAGGTCAGGCACCATCATCAGCCTCAGGGAGAGGTTGAAGAGGTGCTGAAAGACTCCTGCAAGCTGCCCAGCACACACCTTGAGGATCCTGGGACTGATGTTGTCTGGTCCACTGGCTTTTCTGATGTGGAGTCTGGAGAGTTCTCTTTGTACCTGGCTGGTAGTAAGAGTGAGAGTGGGACAGTGAGCGGGGGAGGGGTGTGGAGTACTGTCTATTGTCATGCAGGTACCTGAAGGGAGAGAGCTGGGGGGTGAGGGGGGCTGTCCTTTGAAGCTGCTGATGAGGAGCTGAGAAAGGGGGGGAGGTGGTCAGGACCTTGATGGGAGGAAGAGCAGAGTCTCCAGCAGAGGTGTGAATGGGGGCTGAGATGGTGGGGGGAGACCTAGACCCATTATTTGAGCTCACTGGGTCGGGGGATGTGTCAAACCTATTGAAAAATAGGTTCAACTCAGCAGCAAATACTGGGTCTCCTTTAATCCTGGGTTCCGGCCTGGTGCAGCCCGTCATCTGCTTCATGCCATTCCACACCTCCTTTGAGTTGTTCTGTCCCATCTTGGCCTCAATCCTGTCCTTGTAGTTGTTCTTGGCCTCTCTCAGCTTCTTCTTTAACTCCTTTTGGACAGCCTTGAGCTCCTCACGATCCCTAGTCATGAAGGCCCTCTTCTTTTTGTTGAGGAGAGCTTTAATGTCTTTATTGATCCATGGTTTGTTGTTTGAGAAGCAGCGGACCTTTTTGGTAGGGACTATGGTGTCCTCACAGAAACGGATGTAGTCTGTAATACAATGAGAGAGGCCTTCAATGTCATCACCATGTTCCTCTTTAAACATTTCCCAGTCTGTGACATTGAAGCACTCCTGCAGGGCCTCCTCTGTATCCTTAGACCAAACCTTCAAAGTTCTTGTGTTGGCCCCCTGCTGCTTCACCAGGGGCCTGTAGGTGTTCTCAAGGTGGATGAGGTTGTGGTCTGATTCCCCAAGAGGGGGGAGGGAAGAAGAGCTGTATGCTCCCTTCACATTGGCATACAGGAGGTCCAGGGTTTTACTCCCTCTTGTAGCACAGTGCACATACTGTTTAAAGTTTGTCAGGACAGGGGAGAGAGAGACATGATTAAAGTCCCCGCTGATCAGTATGAGGGCGCTGGGATGCTGGGTTTGTAGTCCCGCGATCATAGTGTGGATGACGTCACTCGCGCTAGCGGCTACAGCTGATGGTGGGACGTAAATAGCAACAGCAATGGCATGTGAGAACTCCCGTGGCAGGTAGTACGGGCGTAATCCCACCGCCAGCATTTCAACATCTGGGGTACAGACACAGTCCTTCACAGTTACATGTCCGGGATTACACCATTTAGAGTTAATAAAGACAGCAAGACCTCCACCTCTCTTCTTACCGCTCTGTCTCCCCCTGTCCGCTCATACCAGCGTGAAGCCGGCCAGCTCGATAAGACTGTCCGGTATATTCCCATGTAGCCATGTCTCCGTGAAGCAAAGTAAACTGCACTCCCTGTAGACACTCTGGCTGTTTACTAAAGCTGTAAGTTCGTCCGCTTTGTTGGCGAGTGACCTGACGTTCCCCATGATGACCGACGGTAGAAAGGGTTTAAATTTCCTGTCTCTCTCAATCCGCTCCCTGACTTTAGTGCCGGATTTCTTCCCCCGGCGGACACCTCTCCATAACTCCTCAGGGATGCGTGTAGAAGGAACACCGGCTCCATGCCTGAAGCTCAGTAGATCCTCACGAGTGTACATGATCATTCCAACAGTAGAAAAAAAGTCCCGAAAGAAACACGTAATTCCACGAGTAATACCGCAACTAAAACGCTGCAGCAGTGTCCAACAATAAACACCGAAACAGTGCAAAAATACTCAATAAAAACAAGAAAATAGACGAAATAAAGAAAAAAGAGTCGGAGCTGCTGCAACAGGCTGCCGACTCTCAGCGCCCGCAGTGTAAAAAACCCCCCAAAAAAACAAACATATTTTTCTAATATGTCTTGAGATTTGAGCTGTATCAAGGTTGATCATATATTTATTTTATCCGGTTTCCTTTTCCAGCAGAAAATGGCACCTGATATCAGCGATCAACTGACACCTGATGTCAGCGAGCAGCTGACACCTGATGTCAGGGACAAACCTCTGGTAGGTGGTCACAGGGGTCAACACACTAGTCTCTGAAGTCTGCAGTTCAGTGTGCCCTCCCGTTTAATCTGAAAAACACTTTGGGGAAAAAAAACCCACTAAGTTTTGTCTCACTATGACGACATTAACACGATATCATTTTGTACGATCAATTTAGCCAACCCTTGCTTTATGAACACCACAATTCTTCAGCATTAACGGTTGGTGTTAGCATGTAGCTAATGTTTGCTTTTCGCTAGGATAACAATTGCATGACATCAGTTGGTGTTATAACATTTAACAAAAATCATGTGGGCCGCACACACAATTTCAATTCCTTTTTTTCTTTTAGCTGTCATCTAGTCCTGTGGATGCATCTCAGGTGTATGATGAGATCAACATAAACAGCAGCAATCCAGCTGCACATACAGTAAGAGCCCAATTTCATCTTTAAATGTAATCACTATTGCTCATTTTTGGCTGTGAAGTGTTATAATTTGTAGTTGTATTCACAAACTGTCTTTGAAACAATCAGTTCTTTATTTAATTGCTGTCACTACAGACTCGAATGGCCAAATATAGACAGCACCATGAGGAATGCTTCAATCGTCACAAAATTGCAGAGGAGGAGCGAAATGCTAAAGAAAGACAGCATACAATGAATTTGTTAAAGCGTGCACAACTGGTTCAACAATTGGCACAACTGGATATGCTTGTGAGTAATATACTTGAACATCTTGCAGAAATTACTCTCTGTGCCCAACCTCTATTCGTTCATTACTAGGAGCTTGATTGCGTGATTGTGTTTTTTTATTACTTGTTATTCAATGCAGCACAGTCAACGCTGGGTTCTTCAACTGACGGCCAGTGGGGCGGATACGGCCCTTAATAATTTTTTTTACTTGTCCTCTGATTAATTCCCATGGACCCAGAGAAAAACTTTTGGCCTATTATATTTCATCTGTATGCACTATTGGACTTTTACTGCAAATGTCCATTTGTCCTGAAATTCTGTTATCTTGCTAACTTTTAGAAGTTAGTAAGGCAATGATGAGTAGTCTACATTTCTATTCCAAATGACCATTGGTCTTATTTTGTTTTGTTGTTGTGCTGGAGTCAACTATCTTGTTTCCTTTCATCACTTTCTCAGCTTTTGACATGCCTTTCTTTCTTTTCCTCCCTTAGCTAACTTCGCAATCCCCATTGCATGATAATATTCAGGTATGTCTACAACTTCAAACGGGCAAGTTTTAAAAGGGAAGCTACTGTGAAACTCCATGATCATTGACATGCTCTCTGTACATCAAGCAGTGATAGGGGTGCAATTATTTGGCATGTTTTTTAAATGCCAATTGAATTTGAATTTTGCACATAATAAGTTGGATTCATCTTTTTAGTCACTAGCCTCATCAGATACCTCGTCCCTGGATGAATCAACGATAACCAGTGATCCGTTGGAAGATGGAGAGCCAGCAACACAGGTAACACTGCATTGCTTGCTGCATTTGAACAATAGCCCATTATTTACTTTTCAATTGTACAAGTATATTCAGTGTGGATAATATCACTATTATCATTTGGCATCATTAAATAAACCATCATTAATCCAGTAATTTTCATGATGCTCTTCAAAAATACACCTCATATAGTTTGTTAATTTACCAATTTATTATCCCTGAAAAAGAGTGAAGGTTGATCACTCCTTGATCATCATTATAGGGAGTGGAATTTGTCATAAATCCCATCCTCAAAACATCAGTATCATGTTCAATCATACCAGTGTTTATTATTTATTATTATTATGTATTATGTTAATTAATATAAGGTCAAAAATGCATGTGAATGAAAATTTTTTGCTGAGTAATTTGTACATAATGGAATGCTTTTATCTTTTTGTCCTTTTTTCTTTTTTAAGACAACAGCTCCTCTTACGTGTGCTACATCGTCAGATGGTCAAAGATCTTGGAATTGTTCAGTGGATGACTCAAAAAGGACATCCTCAAGACAAAGACAGGTATTTTGTGTATGTCATATCCTGAAGCTAAAAGAGATAATGTTCCTGTAATAAAAGTCCAATGCATCAACACAGTACATGACACTCAGTATAGTAAAGGATGACCTATGTTACTAAACAGAATCTTTTTTCTTTTTTTCCAAGGCCACTTCATATATGGAAACATCCCTTGATGACTCCGATCTCACAGACTATAATGATCGTGACTATGTCCCAGACTCTGAAGCAGGAAGTTCCTCTGAGCCTGATGAAGACACACCACTGTATCCAGTTGCGAAAAAGCCCCTGCCGTCTCTGCGAATTGAGAATGTGATTTCCTCCATGACCTATGATGAGGTCACTCAGCTGATTCAAAATGACAAACTTCTCTTGCAGTTTGGGCAACACCTGTTTGATCTAAATGGGTCAAGAAAGAACAGACATGACTACATAAGGCAAAGACTTAGAGAACTTGGGCGACTATTCCCATCCGGAAGGCAGAGGAACTCATCTATCCTGCAAACTTCATTCATGTGATATCTGCAGTGAAAGAGTTGGCTGGGTACAATGCAGAGAACAACACATTCTGCACACCTTCCTTAGCCCTCAAAATTGGTAACAGCCTGGGTATAATCTGTGAGCTTGTAGAGAGTGATAATTTGTCCACAGTTGACAGAGACTGGAGCCTTGTAGAATTTGCTCGAGAATTCAAGACCATCAAACAATTCAGAAGGAAGGGATTGATTACCAGAGGAGCAACAACATCTCTGAGAGAGTCAAAGTGGAATGCACCACAGATTATACCTCTCACTGAAGATGTCAAACTTTTGGACTCTCACATGGAGAATGTTAGAGTTGTTGCTGAAAGAATGCTGAGACTGTGTCCCTCTGCAAAGAACTATGCAACACTTGCCAAAGTGACACTTGCTCAGCTGATCATTTTCAACAGAAGAGAAGGAGAGGTGTCAAGAATGGAGTTGGTCACTTTCAAAGCAAGGAGAAAGTCAGAACTCAATGAGGACATGGCCCTATGTCTTACCCCACTTGAGAACAAGATGTGTGATTTCTTCACCAGAGTAGAAATCAGGGGGAAACAGTTTTTAGGTTTTAGGAGCACAGTCCCTGTGCTCCTAAATGTGCTCCTTAATCTTCAAGAAAATGAAGCAGACCAACTTGCTGACTTTCTGGGTAATGACATTCGTGTGCACAGGCAGTATTACCGCCTTCCG